>NW_024718273.1:14707831-14850604 GCF_018991925.1 Homarus americanus | reverse complement strand
AAGTTATATGTATTGTTTAAACCAAAAATTTGATATCTTGATTATAACTTGTTCAAATGGCTTTTAGAAAATGTTCAAATGATTTTTAGAATATTTTAATTACTTTGGCAATGCTAATTACTCGCCACTTATGGGTTTTCGAGGTCATTTCTTGGTGCTTGTGTATTATTCTGCATGTACTTAAATAGTTAGGCACATTAAATTTTAGTTCAGAGAGAAAAAGTATTTTTGGCCAAAAATCCTTTAAGGCAATAGACTTACAATTTTTGTCATTTTCGGCCAAAAAATGGATTTTGCTCAAAATTTCAGTATAGGTACTCTTGAATGTGCTGCTTAAGGATCTGTTAACCAAAATTTGATATCTTGATTATTACTTGTTCAAATGGCTTTTAGAAAATGTTCAAATGATTTTTAGAATATTTTAATTACTTTTGCAATGCTAATTACTCGCCACTTATGGGTTTTCGAGGTCATTTCTTGGTGCTTGTGTATTATTCTGGATGTACTTAAAAAGTTAGGCACATTAAATTTTAGTTCAGAGAGAAACGGTATTTTTGGCCAAAAATCCTTTAAGGCATAAGACTTACAATTTTTGTCATTTTCGGCCAAAAAATGGATTTTGTTCAAAATTTCAGTATAGGTACTCCTGAATGTGCTGCTTAAGGATCTGTTAACCAAAATTTGATATATTGATTATAACTTGTTCAAATGGCTTTTAGAAAATGTTCAAATGATTTTTTAGAATATTTTAATTACTCTTGCAATGCTAATTACTCGCCACTTATGGGTTTTCGAGCAATACTTCTTGGTGCTTGTGTGTATTATTCCTGATGTACTTAAATAGTTAGGCACATATTTTAGTTCAGAGAAACGTATTTTTTGGCCAAAACCTTAAGGCTATAGACTTACAATTTTTGTCATTTTCGGCAAAAAATGGATTTTGTTCAAAATTTCAGTATAGGTACTCCTGAATGTGTTGCTTAAGGATCTGTTAACCAAAATTTGATATCTTGATTATAACTTGTTCAAATGGCTTTTAGAAAATGTTCAAATGATTTTTAGAATATTTTAATTATTTTTGCAATGCTAATTACTCGCCACTTATGGGTTTTCGAGGTCATTTCTTTAGGTGCTTGTGTATTATTCTGATGTATTTTACATAGTTAGGCATATTAAATTTTAGTTCAGAGAGAAACGTATTTTTGCCAAAACGGCGCTTGACTGGCATACTACTATTTCGGCCAAAAATGGATTTGCCCTCAAAAATTTCAGTATAGGTACCCTTGAATGTGTTGCTTAAGGATCTGCTAACCATAATTTGATATCTTGATTATAACTTGTTCAAATGGCTTTTAGAAAATGTTCAAATGATTTTTAGAATATTTTAATTACTTTTGCAATGCTAATTACTCGCCACTTATGGGTTTTCGAGGTCATTTCTTGGTGCTTGTGTATTATTCTGGATGTACTTAAATAGTTAGGCACATTAAATTTTAGTTCAGAGAGAAAACGTATTTTTGGCCAAAAATACTTTAAGGCTATAGACTTACAATTTTCGTCATTTCGGCCAAAAAATGGATTTTGTTCAAAATTTCGGTATAGGTACTCCTGAATGTGCTGCTTAAGGATCTGTTAAACAAAATTTTATATCTTGATTATAACTTGTTCAAATGGCTTTTAGAAAATGTTCAAATGATTTTTAGAATATTTTAATTACTTTTGCAATGCTAATTACTCGCCACTTATGGGTTTTCGAGGTCATTTTTTGGTGCTTGTGTATTATTCTGGATGTACTTAAATAGTTAGGCACATTAAATTTTAGTTCAGAGAGAAAACGTATTTTTGGCCAAAAATCCTTTTAAGGCTTTAGACTTACAATTTTTGTCATTTTCGGCCAAAAAATGGATTTTGTTCAAAATTTCAGTATAGGTACTCTTGAATGTGCTGCTTAAGGATCTGTTAACCAAAATTTGATATCTTGATTATAACTTGTTCAAATGGCTTTTAGAAAATGTTCAAATGATTTTTAGAATATTTTAATTACTTCTGCAATGCTAATTACTCGCCACTTATGGGTTTTCGAGGTCATTTCTTGGTGCTTGTGTATTATTCTGGATGTACTTAAATAGTTAGGCACATTAAATTTTAGTTCAGAGAGAAAACGTAATCCAAAAATCCTTATTACAGACCTACAATTTTTCACTCTTTGTCAAAATGGATTTTGTTCAAAATTTCAGCATATGAAATCTGAACGTGCTGCTTAAGGATCTGTTAACCAAAATTTGATATCTTGATTATAACTTGTTCAAACCGCTTTAGAAAATGTTCAAACAGATTTTTAGAATATTTTAATTACTTGCAATACATCACTGCCACTTATGGGTTTTCAATGTCATTTCGTGCTTGTGTATTATTCTGATGTATTAAATAGTTAGCACATTAAATTTAGTTCAGAGAGAAACGCATTTTGGCCAAAATCTCAGCCAAGACTTACAATTTTTGTCATTTTGCCAAAAACGAGTTCAAAATTTCAGTATAGGTACTCCCAACTGCTGCTTACGACTGCTAAATATACCTGATATCTTGATAATAACTTGTTCAAATGGCTTTTAGAAAACGTTCAAATGATTTTAAATATTTAATTACTTTTTACAATTAATTACTCGCCACTTATGGCTTTCGAGGTCATTTTAAAAGCTAGTACTATTCTGATGTACTAAAATAGTACAATAATAAATTTTAGTTCAGAGAGAAAAACGAACTTAATAAAAACCTTAAGGCATAAGGATCCAAATTTTTATCACTTTTAGCCAAAAATGATTTTGTCTAAAATTCAGCATAAGTACTCCGAAGTAAATTAATAATCCCACAACCAAAATTTGATATCTTGATTATAACTTGTTCTCTCCCTCTCCTCTTCCCCCCCTTCTCCTTCTTTCCTTACCCCCTTCTCCTTTTTCCCTCTCCCCCTCTCACCCCTCCTTCCTTTCCTACCCCTTCTAGCCTCCCTTCCCTCTCACCCATCCTTTCCCCTCCTCCCCTCCCACCTTTTACCACAAGAGGTCAAGGGAAGTGACGTGTGTGAGTGTGGGTGGGGGGGAGGGGGCGGGGGGTGGGAGGTGTGGGGGGTCAGGGGGTCACGTAGGTCAGCTGGTGGTCAGACTGGAACAAGAGACAACACAAAAGGAGCCTCTAGTGGCCATTGAGAGGACTACTAAAGCCTTAAAACCTAACCTGACGTAACCTAACCTAACCTAAACGTAACGTGTGTTCTAACCAATGCATCGACAGCGCCACCGCACAACTCTCGCGCGGTTTGAAATTAAAAGCTCATTATAGCGTTGAGACTCTAAGCAAGTCAGCGCTTCACGATGCTCTTTTGTTCTGTTTTTTGTTTTTGTTTTTGAAGACGTTGGGAAAGAAAACGTAACCTTAACTTTAACCCATCACACACGTACACACACACACACACACACACACCTACGTCAAAGCGAGTTAATGTGTCGAGTTTCTGCCTAATGATAAACAATAATATAACCTAATCTAACCTAAACTAACATAACATCAACCAAACCTTATCTAACCTAACCTAACCTTACTTAATCTAATATAACTTGATCCAACCCAACAGATGTTAGTTATGTAGGGATTCGGAGTTCGTTTTGGGGGGTTCAGGATTCGTTTTGGGGGTTCGGTATTCGTTTTACGGGGTTCAGGGTTCGTTTTGGGGGTTCGGTATTCGTTTTGGGGGTTCGGTATTCGTTTTACGGGGTTCAGGGTTCGTTTTGGTGATATCAATTAGGATCTCAAGGCTCGTCGAATTATTCTAAGGAAAACTATTCAGCCTATGAGAGTCCTGCGTCTAGCCCAGCCTTGGTCATAAATATCTAGTCTCTGTAATCTCGCCTGGCACGACAAACATTCGCCACGGGGTCTGGTGGGTAGATAGCTGACACCCCCTTCCCCACCCCTCCCCTCTCTGTCCCCCTCCCTTCCCCCCCCTTCCCCTCCCTACTACGCCTTACTCATTGTAAACAAACTCCTGAAATTCCACGATGTAGAATTCCCCTTGAAAGCATTGAGCCTCAGCTTATCTACTCCTTCTTGTTAGTAAAGCTTAAATAAATCGTATGTAACTTTATCCTCTGTTAATTCAAAGCTATATCTGTACAGCATTTATCTTTATATATCTTAACTAAAACCTATAAATTATACAGTACGTAACTTTTATCTTTGCTAACTAAAAAATAAAATATGCAGAATTTTCCCTCATCTTGAAATAAATTGCATTCTCTTTTCTTTACAGTAACTTAACCCACGAGGAAAAAAAATCACCTCTACTGAAAGCTAAAATCTATATAAGCTCTTATTTTTTTTTTAGCTGCGAGTTTAACTGTACCGCTAGAGACGACATTATTTATGCAAACTGAGGGTTAAGTTGGGGGGTGGAATTTAGTCGTTTTTTGTTCCCCATTGCAATGAATTCGGATTTGTCTAATTCTCCGGATACCTGGACGTGACGTATATAAGTTCTCGAGAACGGCGCTGATCTGTGGATGATTACAGAATTGAGAACTTGTGTTATGATGTCGCCTTGGCTAGCTACTGGCTTTGGGCTTCCTTTGCTATTTACATTATTACTCTCTCTCTCTCTCTCTCTCTCTCTCTCTCTCTCTCTCTCTCTCTGGGAACCGGAAGAACAACAACAGGAAGACGGGAAATAATGATAAAAATGACGTTGGTAAAGACGCAGGGAGATGACTACATGGCCCAAGAGGGAGAGAAGGGAGAGGAGGAAGATAAGAAATAGGAGAAAGAGAGAGAGAGAAAAAGATAATAATGAGGATGACAGGTGGAGAAGGTGGTCAGCGAAGCGTAGAGGTGCAACACACACACACACACACACACACACACACACACACACATTATGATAACTACGGAAGAGACATAAATAAATAAGACACGAATAATGTAACCACGAATATAGATCCACGGATATTTTATTGTTATTAGACAGACGAACGTACACGAAACACAGGTCAGGTTAGGTTAGGTTAGGGGTCAGTACTTGGCTTAGGTAATTAGACCCTTGTTGTGGTATCTCATTATGTGTGTGTGTGTGTGTACTATCATTAATTAAGAAACTCGTCCACAGGTAACACCATATGGTATGCCCAACACCTGAACCCTGGATTCGAACCCATAACACCTACCACCACCACCACCGACGCCACGTTCAACCAACACTCAAAGGTAAAAAAACTCTGCAATAATTGTTTGTAGAAAATTATCCCACGTACGATACATTAATGTTCACTATATCAAGGTAATTTATTAACTGATTATTAAGAATGACCTCGTTAGCATATAGGAACAAGTAATTAAGTAGTTGGATGAATTTATTTAGCGTAATTACTTAAGTATATAGCACACCTGTGATGAGGCCAGCCGTGTAGCGAGATACACGTGTCAGGTGGACCCAGGTTTAGAAGGTCCCAATCTGGGTGTTAGGATTGTGACAGCCTGTCCTAATAGGCCCCAATCCTAAGGGAAACCAATCGTTTTAGGCCCCAATTCTAATGGGCCCTAATCCTAAGGGGTCCCCAATCCTACTGGGCCCCCAATCCTACTAGGCCCCCAATCCTACTGGGCCCCCAATCCTACTGGGCCCCCAATCCTACTGGGCCCCCAATCCTAAGGGGTCCCCAATCCTACTGGGCCCCAATCCTAAGGGAGATACACCGTCCTAACCCAACATTTTACAGATAGAGAGATCCTAAACTCTTATGATTAATTTAAAGACTCAATAGGACGAGAGGATCCTTCGAGACACTCACGCCTATTTTATCCTTCAAATGAAGTGGGAAAAAATATATATCCTACACGTAACCAAAGGAAACATTAGGGAGTTGTGTGTGTGTGTGTGTGTGTGTGGTCGTCGTCGTCATAGCTCACCTCTAAGTCGTGTGGGTCCATTTGGTTTCGTCTGGTTAAGCTGTGGTGGTGTTCGGTTAAGCTGTCGTTTCGTCTCGTCTCGTTGGTTTATCGTCCGGTTAATCGTCCCTTAAATGTGTATTATTGTATCGTTTCTTAAGTAGTGTAATATTTTCAGACCAATATATTTTTCCCACCAAAATACCCCATTTCATAGTTTAAAAGTAATATTATTTTCTCTCTAACAAAATCCTAAAAGTTTGTCCTTCAATAATAGGAATTTCTTTTTTGGTCTGAATAAAAACTAAAATAAAAAAAATTCATCCAATGACTAAAACCGAGTGTTGCCAAATGTTATGTTTATCACTGGTGACGTAAACACCCCCCTCACCTCCCACCCCTACCCCTTCCTCCTCCTCCCCTCCACCCCTACCCCTTCCCTCCACCCCCTCCCCCAATGTGGATCCTGTTACAGGCTAGTGAACATCCGCTTCTCATAGTTGCTACAGCTTTGGGAAGATTCTATCCCTCTCCTCTATATCCCTCCTCCCCTCCCTCCCTCCTCCCTCTATATCCCTCCCCTCCGTCTATCTCCCTCCTCCCTCCTCCCTCTCTCCTCTATCCCTCTCTCTCCCTCCTCTCCCTCCCTCCCTCCCTCCAACAGGACGCGGATGACGGCAATTTTCATCACGAAATTTGGAGACGATTTTCTTGCTCGCTTCTTCATTCATCAAATTAAAGTGTGCTTGAATCTTTCTGCTTCTCACTATGTAACGGGAAGGAGCTTGGAGTGTTATCTGTCCGTCTGATTGTCCGTCCGTCCGTTCGTTCGTTCGTTTATGCGTGCTTGCGTTCATCCGTTCTTTTATGCGTCTTTGTGTCCAAGCTTGCGTCCGCTTTATGAACATGAGATCATAAGAATAAGTTGAGTTAGACTTCGCTATATACCACTGCTGCTGCCTCTCTCTCTCTCTCTCTCTCTCACACACACACACACACACACACACACACACACACACACACACACACACACACTATAAACAGTCACAAACTCATGAATGCAAAAAAATAGAAAAAAGAACTCCATCCAAACTCATCTTTCATACCTTATACTCTGGCCTGTTCCTTGCTCCTCCCAGTTCCTCTTAGCCTTATACAGAGGTCGAGTCTCGCCTCATACGGTCTGCCCCTGCTCTTGCTGTCTCCACATTAGGGACAGTTGAGTCTTAATGCTCCTCGCCCTGTTTGACGAGATCTGGTCTTAATTCTGGGAGCCTCGTCAGCTGAACGGGAGTCTTATGAGTCAGGGAGTCTTGGGAGTCAGGGAGTCTTGGGAGTCAGGGAGTCTTATGAGTCAGGGAAATCTTATGAGTCAGGGAGTCTTATGAGTCAGGGAGTCTTGTGAGTCAGGGAGCCTCCTCAGTTGATCGAGAGTCTAACCCTAACCTAACCCAATCCTCTCTCTATCCACCTCTGCCCCTCTCTTTCTCTCTCTATCCTTCTCTCTCCTCTATCCTTCTCTCTCCTTCTCTCTCCTCTCTCTATCCTCTATCCTCTCTCTATCCACCTCTACCCCTCTCTATTCTCTCTCTATCCTTCTCTTTCTTCTCTCTATCCTTCTCTCTCCTCCTTTACGCCGCCTCTTGTCCTTATCGTTCTTGCCTTCCTCAATTATTGTTTACTTGTTTTATACCTAACCTTTATAGCGTATTGTATTATCAGTGTGTGTGCGTGTGCGTGTGTGTGCGTGTGTGCGTGTGTGCGTGTGCGATATTGGTACAGCGGGGAGGTAGTCATGTCGGGGGGGGAGAGGGGGCAGGAGAGGGGGAAAGAGGGGAGGGGGGAGAGAAAAGAGGGTAAAGGGAAGGAAGGAAGGAAAATGGAATAAAAACAAAAGGGGTAGAAAGAAAGGAGAATAAATGGAGAAAGAAGGAATATAGAAAAGGGAGTGAGGTGGAACTGCAGGTGGAGGAAGGGGAAGGGGGAGTTTGTAATTGAGGGGGAGGAGGAGAAACTGCAGCTAATGGGGGTTGGGAGGAAGCAGGAGATAGTAAAGTACTTGTGGGGTGGGGAAGGGGATTGTGGTGTCTGAAGAGGGGTGGGGAGGGAGAAAGGGAGGATTGCGGTGTCTTGGGGTGGAAGCGGGAGGAGGAGGGAGGGAGGAGGGCAGGTAACGTCTCAGGTGTGCTCAGGCGGTGTAGAACAGAGAGCGCCTGAGGGTGTCCTGGCTCCATAGTTCACCAGGGCTGAACCGAGGTGGGGAAGGGGCGCGTGCGTGTGGTGGTGATAACAATCCTTCACCTTTCCTCTCCCCCCTCTCCCCCTCTCCCCCTCTCCCCCTCTCCCTCTCTTCCTTTCCCTCCCTCCCTTCCCTATCCACCCTATCTTTCCCATCCTCCCTCCCTACCTTTCTCTCCTTCCCTACTCATCCCTACTTCCCTACGTTTCCCTCTTCTTATCCCCCCTCCTTCCTCACCCTCATCCCTTCCTTCCTAACCCCCTCCCCTTCCCCCACCCCACCCCCTCACCTCTCCCCTCATCATTTCCCCCTCACCTACACTGTCGCCAGTGAAATGATAAGTCACCGCCCACCCTCACATCACACCTCCTCCTCCCCCTCCTCCAAACCCCTCCTCCTTCCCATCCTCCTCCACCTCCCCTCCTCTACAACCCTACCAACAGAGGGGGCGGCTATTGATGTACATGCCACGGTTTTATTAGTGCTGCTGGTGACTTTCCTCCTGCTGGTGACTTCTTCGTTCTGGTGACGTCCATTGTCCTGGTGATTTTCAGTGTCTCGGTGATAGCGCTGAAGGGCTCACAACGCCAACAACGGCTCCAGTGACAACAGAGCCGAAAACGGGGGTTAAGAGTTACTCCGATGACAACAGAACTAACAAAAAAGAGTGGAAAAACGTCTTCGGGAACAACAGAAATCCACAACGGGAGAAGAAAACAACGGCTCCGGGAAAAAATAAATCCACAACGGAGAAACAACGACTACCAGGGCAACAGAAACCACAACGGGAGTGAAAACAAACGGCTCCGGAGGCAGACGAGCCCCTAGAGGCACCCCTTAGTACACCCCCCGAGGTAGGCGACGCTGGTGCAGGTCCTCGCTTCCAGGCCGTCACCTCCTGCTCGCTGACCGGAACCGTCTAGCCCGACCGTAGCCGCAGACTGTAACTGTAGGACACGCGCTGTGGAGGACCGTAGCCAGTGACCGGAGCATTAGGAAACGTTCTGGTGACCGTGGCAACTGACCGTAACTATGGGACATGTGCTAAAGACCGTAGATACATATAAGACACGTACTGAGGATCATAGTAAAGTGTCCGTAACTATAGGGGAACCGTAACAAGTGTCCGGAACTCTGGAGGGAAGGGGGTGGGGGGAATCATCCATACTCGAACGCAAGAAAAGTCCAGCTTGGTGACCGGACCTTCAAGGAGGACTCGAGCCGGTTGTCTTGGCTTCGCACATTGACCGGAACTGAGGAGAGGACCGGCCAAGAAAACCAACCGGAAAACGGAAGCATAAAACCCCGAGCCGTGGACCGTGACCGATGACCGGAACTTACCGAGCGGCGCACCGGACTTGTCGGGGGGTGGGGCTAAAGTGATTACCTCCCCCCCCCGACACCTGCTTTGCGTTAACCTGCAGTTGTGTTAGGCTTTATGGTGTGTGTGTGTGTGTGTGTGTGTGTGTGTGTGTGTGTGTGTGTGTGTGTGTGTGTGTGTGTGTGTGTGTGTGTGTGTGTGTGTGTGTGTGTGTGTGTGTGTGTGTGTGTGTGTGTGTGTGTGTGTGTGTGTGAGAATCTAACTTAACATAATCGAATTTACTCTAACCTAACTTAACCAAACTTAATGTAAATGAATCTAGCTTTACCTCGCCGAAATCTAACTCGACTATTAACCTAACTTAACCAACCTACCTATACCTTACGACCTTAACCTACCCCTAACGTAAACCTAACCTGCTACTAACCTAACCCAACCAAACCAAACCTACCCTTAACTTAACATAACCCAGCCCAAACTTAACTTAACCACATCGGGTGTTCTAGCTCGCAGAAATATCAAACCAGGAGCTAGTTTTTTCCCCCCAGGAGGATGGAAAGAAATCCCGGCCAGTGTGTGAGTCTTACCTGCTGCTGACCACAACTCACCCAAGCTTAATTGATTTCAGTACGTTGTCGCTACACCTCCCCTTGTTGTTGCTGTGACGTGCATGAAGCTGTTATGACGAAGCTGGTGCTGTTTTTGGTGTTATGCTTATAATCTCTCTCTCTCTCTCTCTCTCTCTCTCTCTCTCTCTCTCTCTCTGGGGTAAAGAAGGCCCAACGGAACCCATCAGGTAAACACGATATCACGTCACCTCACCATCATCAAGGTAAGATTTGACACCCAGGGAACCCGAGAGAAGAACCCCTGTGTTCCTCAACTAGTGGCTGGGGTGGGGTGTGGGTGGGGTGGGGTGTGGGTGGGGTGGGGTGTGGGTGTGGTGGGGTGGGGGTCGAGGCCATGAACTTCGGAATTAATCATTAACATTTTGGAAAAGGTAAAAGATATATATATAGTTTAAAGGCGAATCGAATCTGATTTATGGGTAATACACGTCACTATTTGGAATTAGCATATGAGGTTTTCCTTGTGTGTGTTGTGGTGGGTGTGTGGGGGAGGTGGGTGAGCGAGTGTGGGGAGGTGGGAAAAGTGGGTGAGTGGGGATAGATAGATAGATAGATAGATAGATAGATAGATAGATAGATACCGAATGATAGCCCCTCCTTCACTCCCCCGTCCCTTCCTCCCTCCTTCCCCTCCTTCCTTCCCTCCCTTCCTCCTTCCCTTCTCCTCACTTGACCTCACTTCACACAGGTCACAGGTCGTGTGATTTGACAGCGCCTTATATGGATCATCGAGAACCTTAAAGTGTCGAGTATCAATCAGTTCCGACACACACACACACACACACATACACACACACACACACACGATGCGTCTTGGAGTAAATCTTATTGTTGATGTCCTGGCAGTACCTAACTCCTTGAGGGAACTGAGGAGGTCTTCTTTGTTCACGTTTGTTCTTCTTGTTCTTCGTGTTCTTGTTCTTCCTTCTTCTCGACATCATATTATTGTTCTTATTCTTGTTCTTCATATTGTGTATTCTTCCTTTATGCCTATACATCCTCTTCTTGTTCTTCTCTGTTCTTATTGTTCTTTATGATTTGTTCTTGCGTGCGTGAGGGTAATTTCAGGCATCACTTTATTTTTATCCTGCGGGGAGAGGAAGAGAGGAAGGGGAGGGGGTGGAATTCCCGGATTGTGTGGAGTGTACGCTGGTTGGGTGATCCTGGGAACGGGTGGCACTTTTTTGAGAGGGGGGAGAGGTCGAGAGGGGGGAGAGAGGGTGCGAGGGAGGGTGTGGAGAGAGGAGAGAGAGTCGAGAGGGGTAGAGGTCGAGGGTCGAGAGGGGGAGGGGTGCGAGAGGGGGAGGGGGTGCGAGAGGGGAGGGTGCGAGAGGGGGTAGAGGGCCGAGAGGGGGGAGGGGTGCGAGAAGGGGGAGGGGGTGCGAGAGGGGGGAGGGGGTGCGAGAGGGGACAGGATTACTCGGGCTGTTTCTGGACTTATTAATGTGAGGGATAATGGAGGTTTATTAGTCGATTGCTGATGACATTTTAAGACGTGTGGGTGTGTTTGGGTGTGTGTGGGGGTGGGTGTGGGCGTGTGGGTTTCATAGTCCTGTTAAATGCCCTCCCTGTTTGATATCAGTGTTAAACCTCCACCCACACCATCCCTCCATCCACACCACCCCTCCACCCACACCACCCCTCCACCCACACCACCCCTCCACCCACACCACCCCCTTCACCCACACCACCCCCTCCACCCACACCGCCCCTCCACCCACCGTATTGGGCGGCAGGGAGAATACACTGGTGCCGCCATGAACAAGATCTGAATTAATCATGGAGGGCGTGGCCGCCCTGTTGTTAGGAGGGCGGTCAGGGGTGGCAAGAAAGAGAGGGGAAGGGGCAAGAGGGAGAGGGGGGGACAAAGAGGAGAGAGGGAGGGGCAGGGGAAGGGTCAACTAAGGGAGGGGGCAAAAGGGAAAGGGAGGGGGTGTGTGTGGTTACAAGGCTGGTGTTGGGTGGGAAGAGAGTATAGAGGTGTAGAGGAAGGATGAATTGGAGGAGGACCTATTTGGAGTGGGAGGAGGACCTAGTTGGAGTGGGAGGAGGACCTATTTGGAGTGGGAGGAGGACCTAGTAGCAGTGGGAGGAGGACCTAGTAGCAGTGGGAGGAAGACCTAGTTGGAGTGGGAGGAGGACCTAGTTGGAGTGGGAGGTGGACCTAGTAGCAGTGGGAGGAGGACCTTGTTTACCTTTCCACATACAGTAGTTAAGACGAGGAGAGACAAACTATTACACTGTGTTGGTCTTAATCACACGTCGCCACTGTCTGGAGCCGAGTAATTGATAGTATGTGATTTCTTGCTAAGATCCCGTGTGGCCGGTTCTTGAAGGCTGCTGATGATTTGTGGATGTGATTTCTTACTGTGATTGTTACACTATATTTACTGAGGCCTCATTTCGCCATTGCATGAAGATAAGTGATTTAGAGTTGTGATTTCTTTGTGTGATTATTAAGATCCCATAAGAGTGATTGAAAGGACGTGATTGATTGGATGTGATTGTTATAACTAAATTTGGTTAAGGATCCATATCGCTAATCTAATGTAATTGATTGGCAGAAGGTGATTTTTTTTTTACCTGGTGGTGATTGTAGGTGGTTACTGGCGAGTGTCCAGGTGCTTTGCCAATGGACAATCTCTGTTAACGAAGTCTTATGAGTTTTGCGTGACCCGCCTGCCTCCCTCTCACACTTGGCATCTATCTCGTTACTTTTACCCACATATTCTTTACTCTTCCATCTACCACAACCTTTCCTTTTTCCGTTTGCTAACCCTTTTCCATTAGTTACCTCCTCGTTACTGTCTTTTCCATTTCTCCTTTTCTCTCCCACCACTACCTCCTGTCCCATTTCTCTCTTCTCCTCACTACCACTACACCTTGCCACTATACCTCTCCCACTGCCCATTCCATTATGCTTCCACTCTACCCCTTCCTCCTCCTCCTCTTTTCCATATTACTATCCTCCCTCTCCTCTTCCTCCTGTTACCCCCCCCACAACCCCCCCCTCTCCCAGACACGCCCCCTGGACAGCCAATCACGCCTCGTCGTTCCACTGTATTGATGTTCCCTTATGTGGGTCGTTCCCTCGCCACCACGACTTCTTGTCCGCCCACGCCCACCCACAACCTGCTTGATCCTGTCCTTGTCTTCTGTGCAAGTCCTGAACCCACGCCCACCCACGACCTCTTTGATCTTGCCCATGTCTTCCTCGCCCTTCTTACCCTCTTCACGCCCACAGTGATAACCTTAGAACCTTTATAACGTGCCCACGCCCTGCCCCCATGCCCCGCCCTCCTTGGTCATCTTTGCCCAACCTTCCTGCCCTTACCCCCGTGCCCTATTTGCCCCTGCCTACGCCCTACATCTAATACCCATGGCCTCATAAATGCCCTGTTCCCATTTATACCCCCCGTGCCCACCACCCATGCTCTCTCTGACCCACTCAAGACCTTTTCTTATCTACCTGCAGTTTTTGACCCTCTCCATGCCCTATCAGACTCTCCTTATATCCTCCATACCCACTCTACCCCATCCACGCCCTCTCTACATCCACGCCCTCTCTACTCCCATCCACCCTCTCTACCCCCATCCACGCCCCTCTCACCCTATTCACGCCCTCTACCCCATCCACGCCCTCTCTAACCCCATCCACGCCCTCTCTACCCCATCCGCCCTCTACCCCCATCCACGCCCTCTCTACCCATCCACACCCCTCTCTACCCTATCCACGCCCTCTCTCACCCCATCCACGCCCTCTCACCCCATCCACGCCCTCTCTAACCCCATCCACGCCCTCTCTCACCCCATCCACGCCCTCTCTACCCACCCACGCCCACTGTGCTCCGTCTGGCTGCCCCTCGGTGTGACAGAAGGTAAATAAGGGTAGACGATGGCCTCATTACCGCCACCGTTGATCATCATTAAGACAGACAGACAGACAGACCGTCGCCCACTTATATATTACCTTCATTAAACGCCAGTCCTCGTGCGGGGAATAACGGAGAAGGGGGGAGGGAGAGAGAGAGAGAGAGAGAGAGAGAGAGCCTTCCATTCCACTGTCATCAACTCCCTTCCTCACCACCTCCTCCCCTCCACTCCCTCCTTCCTTCCACTCCCTACCTCCTCCATTCCCCTCCCTTCCCCTCCCCTCCCCTCCCTCAAGTGTCTGTCTGTAGGTAGGCAATGGATTGGATGGGAAAGAGACACAGAGTAGCGAAGATGAATAAAATGATTGATGGAATGGATAAGTTGAAGGCTGATGGAAGGGGTTGGGTCAAAGGGGTGATGGGAATGGGGTGATGGAACAGGTAATTACGTAACTAAGCAGATTGGATAACGTGATTGGCTGGACAAGATAACGTGATTGGCCGGACAAGATAACATGATTGGCCGGACATAATAGCATAGGTAACCGGACAACATAGATAACCGGATAAGGTAATGTAGGTGGCCGGATGGAAGTATTTGATGCCCAGATATGGCAACTGGGTGACTATACTGCAATCGGTGGCCGGATAAGGAAACTAGCCGGCCGTGTAAGGCGCCCTCAGCTCTGACCGAACACTAAACCAGTCAGGGTAGCCTCAGGTGGGCCAGGCCGGGTATAAATTTAGAGATAAGTCATCTTTGTCTTGAGAGGGGGGGGGAGGTAAGGTCAGACGGACACCTTTCACTAGGGAACACCTCAGTGACCCGTACAGGTATGGGTGAAGGGGCAGCCTTGTTTATTTAGATTACGTCGGTGGCAGATTTGAGTCACCAAGGAAACGTTTTGTGTGTGTGTGTGTGTGTGTGTGTGTGTGTGTGTGTGTGTGTGTGTGTGTGTGTGTGTGTGTGTGTGTGTGTGTGTGTGTGTGTGTGTGTGTGTGTGTGTGTGTGTGTGTGTGTGTGTGTGTGTGTGTGTGTGTGTGTGTGTGTGTGTGTGTGTGTGTGTGTGTGTGTGTGTGTGTGTGTGTGTGTGTGTGTGTGTGTGTGTGTGTGTGTGTGTGTGTGTGTGTGTGTGTGTGTGTGTGTGTGTGTGTGTGTGTGTGTGTGTGTGTGTGTGTGTGTGTGTGTGTGTGTGTGTGTGTGTGTGTGTGTGTGTGTGTGTGTGTGTGTGTGTGTGTGTGTGTGTGTGTGTGTGTGTGTGTGTGTGTGTGTGTGTGTGTGTGTGTGTGTGTGTGTGTGTGTGTGTGTGTGTGTGTGTGTGTGTGTGTGTGTGTGTGTGTGTGTGTGTGTGTGTGTGTGTGTGTGTGTGTGTGTGTGTGTGCGCTTTGATCTGACTCACTAACGGGATATACTGACTCACTGGGCCCCGTCTTCATTCATTCCTTCATCTCTGACTTAAGATTTCTTCTTTCACTGCCATTCATTACTGGGGATTCGATTAACAACTCCCACTCGTTTATTTCTTGACGATTGGAATCAGTAGTTACAATCACAGTGTTGCCATGATTGGGTCTTTAGATTATGTTGAAACAGCTGGTGATTGGTGTTGAAGAGACAGGTCAGACAGGTAGATATATAGGTAGACAAACAGGTAGGTAGGTCGATAGATATATAGGTAGACAAACAGATAGATAGACAGATTAGAGAGATGGATAGACAGACATAAAGGTAAGGGGACATACGTAGACAGGTAGGTAGATAGACAGGTAGGTAGATAGACAGATAGGTAGATACAAATAGGTAGATAGAGACAGGTAGACACAGGAGATGAAGCTGTAACTACCGAGGACTCCAGCCAATGGTTTATCACCGGGTCGTACACATGAGAGGTTGATAAGGTCCATGTTTACGGCTCCTGCTATACACCATCACCCTGACCAGACCACCACGCCCACTCACCACCCTCCCACCCACCCACCCACCCACCCTGACACCTTCCTCACCCTTCCCACCTACCTACTGCCCACCCTGACGCCTCCCTAACCCATCCACCCACCCTGATTGCCTCTCTAACCCACCTATCTTACCCCACCTCACCCACCATCCCCACTCCAGCCCTCCTCCATACCCTCTCCATCACAGCTGATCAGTGCACCCCCTCCCCCTCTTATCTCCCCCTCCCTCTATTCTACCTCCACCTGTTGTGTCCAATTACGTATGTTGAAAGCTCATAGCACACTGCTACCTCCCCTACCTACCTTCCCCCTCCCCTCCATCCCTCCTTTCCTTTCCCTGACACACACACACACACACACACATTCAGGTATTTTGAGGAGAATGAAATAAAGAAACAATTAGGAAGAAATCAATTCACACGAGCCAGTCTCACACGTCTAATGACGGAGCCAGAGTCAGGCCCTTAGATGTGAGAAGAGAAACTAAAGGAGGGAGAGGATGGGTGTGGTGTTGGGAGCTGCACCATAGACCCTCAGCCCATCACGTGTATGTTGAGGGAGTGTACAGATGGAGGAGGTGGTGTTAGGGCGGTACATTAACCCAGGAGGAAGTGTTGACATATTAAAGGACTTTACTAGTGAGCACGTGTGGACCTGGGTACTGGCACTACTGTCTACGGTCATAGTGTGTCAGCAGGTATAAAGGGATTCAGTTAATTTTACTACTACTACTACAATTACTACTACTACTACTACTACTTTATTTACATACGAACACACCCTCCTCCGCATCCACCCTCGCTTGCTATTTACATTTTTCGTCGTGTGTGTGTGTGTGTGTGTGTGTGTGTGTGTGTGTTACTGGCGTACCTAAAAGAGGGAATTTGAGACTCCTCCAATTATTTCCTCTCATTTTCGTTACCATATCGACCAATATCTCCAGCATCTCCACTCCCTCAAGTTCAGCTAATCCCCCTCCTCTTCTAACCCCCCTCCCCCCTCTTTCACTATCTCCTCCACCTGAGTCACACACAGACAACAACAACATTAGGCCCACACTTAATTATCACCATTCCTGCTAGGGCACACACACACACACACACACACACACACACACACACACACCTGTGGTTCCTTAATTACAGGTGTGGTAGGAGGCTTGCTCGGTGACAGCTGTCGGAAGTTACAGGTACAGAGCGGGAGGTGTGAGCTAGGGGTTAGTGTCGGGTTACGGGGCGTGAAGCGTAACGGGAGGAGGGGGGGGGAGGAGAAAGCAGTGAGTGGTTGATGGTGTTTGGTGAGTGATTGTGGATGGGTGAGTGAGTGGGTGTTGGGTGGGTGGATGAGTGGGTGGGTGGATGAGTGGGTAGGTGGCGGTGAAGGCGACCTTGTGGTTGACATTAGAGTGGCAAGACGTCTTCTGGGTTAATCTAAGTGTGACTGATGTATGCCTGTGTGAAGTCTCTTAATGAACGCCGGAGTTGGACGTGACGGTGGTGCAGTGAGTCGCTGTTGTACTGTACCGTGTGTTGTGCAAGACTGTAAATTGACGGGAAGTTAATGCTGTGTTCCTGTCCCCTTTCCCTCATTCCTTCATTTCCCTTCCATTCCCTTTCCCCCATCCCTCCCCTCCCCACCCCTTCACTTATTATTATTATTATTATTAGTAGTAGTAGTAGTAGTAGTAGTAGTAGTAGTAGTATTTCAAATGTTCAACTAATCCCGTGTTGACACTTAGCCTCTGTCTCTGGTATAAAACTTGTATATTTGCGTAATCCCGTAAATACGAGGACTTAAAAAATAGGTAAAAGGAGAGAAGAGATAAAGGAAAAGAAATAAGAAAGTTGGAGGAATGAAGAGGAGGAGGAAGAGGGAAGAGGAAGAGAAGGAGGGAAGAGGGAAGAGGAAGAGAAAGAATGGAAGGTTATTGCGTGTTACTGTTCAAAGGAGTATTATCAGAATTAATAATGTACTGTAAATATTTATAAGACGAGGTGAAAGTGTGTGTGTGTGTGTGTGTGTATGTGTGTGTGTGTGTGTGTGTGTGTGTGTGTGTGTGTGTGTGTGTGTACAGGTCATCAGTGTAATAACAAACCCTCCTCTCTCTCACGTACACTGTGCAGGTAACACACTCACCTGATCTCACCTGTCTATATACTGCACTTGCTTACTTCATTTTATATAATCGCCAGCACTAATTAGGTTTTGGTTTGAGAAAGTTAGAATTTCCGAGTTTTTATTTTTGGAGACTTGTGTTAATCTGTCTAGAATTTTTTTGATCTTATTGTTAGTTTAAATTTGTTTTTTTTTTCCGCCTGGCCTGTAACTCTTAAGCTGAATTACATTGTATCTTTTCTTCTTCATAATTAATAGTCCCGCAGCTGACTTTTTTTTTACCCTTGTTCATGGGAGTTTTTTTCCAAGTTTTGAAATTATGGAAAATATTCGTCTTTGTTATTACTATAAATTTTAATACACAAGCAATAGTTTATTTTTTTTTTAATTTTTTGTTTAAAAAAATATGAACAGTACTTGTATATTTTAATTACAATTTTTATTTTAATTATGATAATGTTAAAAAAATCCTACATATTCATTTTAAATTTGGTTTTCAATTACAGAGTTTAAGTTTGGGAAAGTAAGTTGATCGCCACCCTGTGATTTTTTTTTATTAAGCTTCTCGTGACTGCTGGGGTCTGGGGGCTAAGTTGTGGGGACTAGGGGAGGGGGCTAAGCAGTAATACGCCTTGACGTCACGAAGAAGCAGATCCCCATCATACTTAAGTAAGAGAAACGCCCCTCTAACTGTTATTAAATTTGTTTCACGTGTGCTTATAACCTGCCGCCCCCCCCCCTCACGCGCCCCTCGCCCGGTGGTCGAGGGGCATCGTCACGGCTCCCGGCTGTGGATGGGTACAGCTGGTGGTGATGAGGGGTACAACAGGTGGTGATGAGTGGTACAGGTGGTGGTGGTGAGTGCAGGTGGTGGTGGTGAGTGCCCAGCTGGTGGTGATGAGGGGTACAACAGGTGGTGATGAGTGGTACAGGTGGTGGTGGTGAGTGCCCAGCTGGTGGTGATGGTATAGATAGTGATCTTGATAGACTTGTGAGGAAGACAGTGGTATAGGTAGGAAGGACCCAGGTGCTTCACTTATAATATGTTGTTTTTACTCAAGTGCTTCAGTTATAACATACTCGAGTGCTTCATTATTATTTGTTGTTCTTTACTCAAGTGCTTCAGTTATCCAGGTTATTAAAAACACTTCACGTAATTGATTTTCTACAATATTCAACTACCTAAAAAAAAATCCTTATCTCCGGGTTAAGAAAACTTTTTATCTACTTTATAACCGTGAAATAATGTCATTAACCCGTTATTCAAGTCATGCGAGACGAATATATGTGTTTTATTAACCACATAAATAAATCAAGTATATATATTTATTTTATTCTTTTCGATTCTTTTTATTAATTTTATTTTTTTTCATTTTTTTTTACATTACGATATATTTGTTTTCTCTCGTCATGCTGGGAAAAAAATTATTTATTCTTTCTAATCATAACTGAGACAAAAATAACTTAAAAGACATTTGTAATTATTGAGGAGATTTGGTTATTTATTTTGATTATTTATTGTTATTTAATTTGTAGTTTATTCGTAGCCGAGGGAAGAAAAGGTATATTTTTTATTTGTTTATTTTGGTGTTTTTTTTTGGGGGGGGGGCGTGAGTTAGTGTTTTGTTTTTGCCATGAGTGACCGAAGGGTAGTGAGGTAGGGTGAGTGACCGAGGTGAGTGACGGAGGGAGGTTGAAATCCCTCCTTTTCCATGTCCCTCCCCCCTCCTCCTCCTCCTCTTCCTCTTCCTCCCCTTTTCTCCACCTCCCCCTTCCTCCTCCACCCCTCCTTCTTCTCCTCCTCTTCCTCCTCCTTTACCCACGCCCTTGTCACAGGTCTCAGAGTGGGGGCAGAACGTTAGCCAACACTTATCATTACAAATAAATTGGTACCACTTCTTATGCTCTTCTCTGCCTGTTTTCTTCCTCCTCCTCTTCCTCCTCCTCCTCCTCTTCTCCTCCTCCTCCTCCTCCTCCTCCTCCTCCTCCTCCTCCTCCTCCTCCTCCTCCTCCTCATCCTCATCCTCCTCGTAATATCAACACTGGGGTCACTTCTTGCCGTCATTGAGTCGATATAAGGGACGCACGTGAGGACCTTTTAGCAATAATGGGCACTGTGGGTGAGGGTGTGGGGACGGTCGCCTCATTCTTGCGGTTGACGGTAATGTGGGGGTTATATCCATACTAGTAATAATGATCTTTGTAAAAAAAATAATTTATATATTATTGAATTGTAGGAAAAAGTATACAGTATAATATGAGAATGATGGTATAAATGTTATTAGTTAATTTTCAGGGTTTTGATTGGGACACAGTTTGTTGTTGGGTAGTTTGATAGAGACGTGATCTGATTTTTTAGTGATAGTTACGTAGTTTATTTGTAATTTCATTGAGACGTAGTTTGATAAATACAACACTATCCGCCCTGGGTAGACTCTCTCGATCCGGTCGGCTGAAAAGGTGAAAAAAACAAGATACGTTTGACCTGAGAATTACACCATTAAAGGAAGATTGAAATTACCTGAAAAAAAACCCACTGCATCTTGATCTTTTTTATGCTTCGACTCTCTAATGGCATAGTTGATGGCATAGTTGTTGTTAATTCAGGCATACTTCAGCGTTGATAGCCAAGGGTGTTCTGTAATTAGCCGTCGTCTCTTGTTCAATCACGGCCTGGTTTGATTTGTTCTGCCTGCTAGTAGAAGGCTAATAATGACTGCCTGAATATAGTGTTTTGAGAGTGTTAGGATTGCCGTCTGTGTGTATCTGTCTTGTACCAACCCCCCTTCCCCGCCCCGAGGTATGCCAACCAACAGGGGAGGAAGGGGAAGAGGAGAGGGAGGATTAAGCAGAGGGGGAAGAGGAGTGGGGAGGGGGGGAGGAGGTTAATTGAAAGTCAGGTAGGTTCGCTCTCTTATATTAGCAGAGTTAATTTTTGGGGGAGTACCTACCTGACTGACTAACTGACCTAACTGATTGAAGATGCACCAATTGAGGGCTAAACTGACTAATAGACTGAGAGATACTTCACCCCTCCCCTCTTCCCCTCTCACCCCTCCCCTTACGTCCCTCATTGGCTTATCTCACCTACATGTAGTTGGGTTAGGAGGACCTGTGATAACTAATTAATGAGCAGTTAGTTGGTTCAGTTGGTGATTTGTTGACTTGACTGGGTTATCCGTGTGTCTTACCTCACCTGTCCAAGAGGGATAATGAGAGATATAAAAGGTGTGATTGGGCTCAGGTAATCAATATGGTAGAGTTTCCCCTTCATCCGCTCTCGTTTTCTTTGAGTGACAGCCAGATTGTTAACACACACACACACACACACACACACACACACACACACACACACATCTTAACATAGCCACAACAAAATAAAAACAGGTTGACGCCCCTAATAATAAAACTGAGTGGGACCCAAGTCAGTACCTTGAGGGATCACGTTACACATTGAATGGAGGAGGAGAAAGTTTAGGAGGGAGTGTGATCTCAGTTACGAAGACGGAATTAGAATATGTAAATAAACAGTGAGAGAGAGAGAGAGAGAGAGAGAAGATAACGAAAGTAGTAATGAATTTAAAGACAGTGCTAATACTACTTCTACTACTACTACTACTACTACTACTACTACTACTACTACTAATAATAATAATAATAATTATATCAACTTACTTTTTACCGAGAGTTATTCACATAAGCCTCTGAGTCTCACAGCAATTTCTACAAAACTTAAAAAAAAATTATATAAAATCAATTAAACCATAAACCCAAGTGTGACCCTAGGCATAAACACAGAGACCAAAATAAACCAAACAAACAAGGGATAAATAAGGACATGAGATAAACAGACGATGAGGGAACGACAATAAATTATGAGAAACGATGACAGTGAGAGTGACAGGTTCCAGGACAGATGGACAGGGAAGTGAGACAGATGGAGAGGCTGTGTGTGAGGAGGTAGAGAAGGAGGAGGAGGGAGAGGTAGAGAAGAAGAAGGAGGGAGAGGTTAAACTAGACGAAGGTGTTGGATGATGATGATGATGTTGACCTCACAGTATGACAAGAGGGTTAGGTTAGTTTAGTACACGTCTCGGTGTTGTTACTGTTTGTTGTTGTTGTTGTTTCTGAAGGTCATCGTCACTACTTTCTTCGTCATCTGTGTATAAAGTTTACTGACGATGATAACGATGAACTAAAAACGATGACGTGTTATACCTCGTCTCTCATACACCCATCATCATCATCAACATAATACTACGACGATGATAACTATGACGACTAATACGACGATGATGATGACGACTACGATGATGACGACAAACTACAAATAATGACATATTACAGGAGAATAACATAATATAGTAAAAAATAATAATAATAATTCCGACGGTGATAATAATTCCAGAACTATGATAATTTCCTCCATGAAATCTTGTATAACTTCATGTTAACTTCAGTGTTAAATAATCCACGCTGTAATCCACGCTGTAATCCACGCTGTAATCCACGCTGTAATCCACGCTGTAATCCACGAAAGGTTAAGATCATAGCCCGCAGAGTGTCTTGTGTGTTTTGACTATAATAACTTTTCATTATCTACTAAACTGTCAACGTAACAAAGTATATAACAATTAAATCAAAATATTACAAAGAACAAAACACTACCGCTTCGTTACGTACATTTAAAACAAGTGAAGAATAATGAAAAAATATTTATAAAATTGTTAAACGGTAATGTAGTGTTTCATCAGGGTGCGCGCGTGACAATAATATTTTTAAAAGAGTATGATATATCCTGAATGAGTTAGTGTTTTATTTATTATATTCTAACGTAACATAATTCTGTTTTTACGATGATTGGAATAATATTTGAGATAATTTACATTCCTTAGCTAAATATTCATTCTCGCATCCCAATTGAGTTTCAGTCTTTGTTTACTTACAGTCTGGCGTAGCACATTGTCTATTAATCTCCTGCTTACGGTGCATGGGAGTGGTTAAAAACACATTAATCTCCCTCACACTATGATCATACTTCCCTCGGTAACAATGGTATCTTCACTACATATTTACGCTGAGTATCTACGCCTCACATCTTATCCAACCATCTCGCATAACACACATTACTAAAGTATCCCCGGCATTATCAAGTCTTAATTCTACTACAATAATAATGAAAGACTTTAATAAGAAACTATATTTTCTTTAATGAATGAGGACTGGATGATTCACAACTGGTAGATAAGAGTGGAGTCAGCCGGCCAAGTTTCTCAGCCAGTTCAGAGCCAGTAGAGTCCCCCCAGCCAGTTCAGAGCCAGTAGAGTCCCCCCAGCCAGCTCAGAGCCAGTAGAGTCCCCCAGCCAGCTCAGAGCCAGTAGAGTCCCCCAGCCAGCTCAAAACCGGGAGAAATAGGTGTTGCGATATGTTTCACCCCCACTAAACTTTCTGTGTTGATATTGGTCTTGTAGTAGTGGATAAAAGGTGAGTTTTATGAGTCGTTTTAGATGACAGGTTAAAAATCGCGATGGTTTATGCTGTTATAGATTTAGCGCCATTCTGGAGCATAAATTTTCACTCTTTTTCGCGGCTAGGAAGAGTACACACACACACACACACACACACACACACACCTCGTCTGGTGATCCCCAAATTTGACAGTTAAAAAAAAGATCCATTTTTTCCCTCCATTATACAATAGTGACTGACGTATCTCCGACAAGACTCTGTGTATAGATTTAGGGCGGCCGGAGTTATCTGACGGTGAAGGCATCAATCATCCCTGCTTTAGATGTGGTAAACGTCTGCCTGGATACAAACTGATAGATTAATAAAAAACAAAAAAGAAACTAGCATGTATATTGATTATTAAGGGAGGTATCTCATCCTCTCGCCTAACAACACGAGGAGGAGGAGGAGAAGAAACAGTACTTGACGGGGAAGGAAAGTAATTTTTGCCACTCTGCCATAACCGGGTGTAGCGTCAGATGGGATATAGATTGATAGATTAATAAGAATATGCAAGGCCCCCGCTCACGTTGTATTGGTCCTGGAACACGCCACTCTATAATGTCTGGGGAATCATGTGACAGGTGGTATCGACGCTAGGAGGTCCCACCGTGTATTCATCCAGGCGTCCCACGTTTAATATTCTGACAATCATTTAGTAAAACCTCCTTAACTGGGGTCGGTCTTGATGAGGGTCTGGGGGTTGCGGTGTACCAGCCAGCCGCTCCAGGACAACAAGGGATGGGGGGGGAGGGAAGGTTACACTATATACACGGAGCATAAGAGCATAATACACTCATTTGTAGGATACACATGAGCCCGGGTCCTCGCGTGCCTAGACAACTACGATGTACATTTTCGACATTTTGTCTTGACCGACCGTAAAATGTAGTTACCGTCGAATCTGATGACCAATTACTGCCCTGGAGAATGGCTTCGTAAACAAGGTTCCTCCTTTGTCTGTTCCTCTAATATTAAAAGTTCCACCTCAACACGCTACTGTTTTTACACTCGATACAACATATATTTCTTGGCCTTGTTACGTTACGTGGAAAATGACCTCCCCTCTACCCCATCCCCCCACCCCCGCTCGTATATCACCCTTGTTTACTGGGAACGGTAGCGACAATGGTACACTTAGGTTGTCTGATTTATTCATTATTGTGTTGCAAACTATTGTCTTTATGGCCGCCTGTGATGGCTTGCTTGCATATTTATCTACCATATTATCGGTGCTTCAGTTAAACGCTTTTTTTTACGATGATGAACTAGTTAATGATGGTTCTCTTGTAGCTATTCCATCCTTCCCACCACACCACCACACCTCAATCCCAACCCTACCACACCCATAACCCCACCCCTACCACACCCATAACCCCACCCCCACCTACCACACACCCTCAATCCCCATCCCTACATCCCACACCACACCCATAGCCCCCGACCCACCTAACCCATCAAAACATATCTTCCCTCCATCTACCACCCTCACCACCCATCCCTCCCTCACCACCCATCCCCCTCCTCCTCCCCACCTCCTCCACAAACAGGAGCGTGAACTGAATCCTAAGTGTGATATTATGAAGGAGGACTCTCGCTAATGTTATCGCCTGAGAGACTTGGATCCCTAGAGGCACAGCTCATGTTGGAGATCCGTTCAAGAAGGGTCAAGATAGATTTTTTTTTCCCGGGCGAGAGAAGACTTGGGGTGTTTCATCATTAAGCGTTAGGACGGAATAAGTGGATATTTTACAATTCTCAGTGTGTAGTGGTGGGTGGTGTTTAGCGAAGCAATTTGTGCCGTTTAGTAGGTTATATAATTTTACATATATATTTACCCTAAAACCTGAATGATATAATGACTTTCCTGGATGTTTCTTGATACTTGTTGTGGTGATGTTACTTAAACGATACAAATATGTTACTGATGAGTTGTTGTTACTTAGGAAACACCCAAATAGGTAACTGTACTGAGCTGTTGGGTCGGTTATTACCCAAAACGTCTAAACTTAACATACGTCTCTATTATACTGAGCTCTAGAGGACTCAGTTGGCGACGCCGTGTGGGGACAGACAGACGCCGATAGGAACAGCACGTCATTTCCCTACAAGGTTACAGGTCAACCAACAATAAGGAATCCATACTAATGAAAATACCAACATGTGTGTGTGTGTGTGTCGCTCCGGGCGTTGGGTGCTGGGCTAACTAACTTGATCTGTGTAATGAGACGAATGGTACGTTGTGTTATAGTGGGGGAGGGGGGGGTTGGTTAGAAGCCATTTGTCTGTGGACTGGTTCTTAGAAAGTGTTCACAATAATATAAATATCAAATCTATGAACTGAAGCGACGTTAAGATATAGGGGACTTTTTTTTTTATCTTGCTACACTTTGGATGTTTGTTAGCATCTGTTGTTGCCTCGAAAACAAAATATGTAAACACACCATCGTCACAAAAGCATTCACACTCTTTAACCTAACCTAACCTAACCTTGTACCTCATCGAGTAAGGACAAAATTCTTCTTCTACTACAAACGTTCCCATCTCTCTAAGGCTGTGTTTGTATACATTTTTCTGAGACACTATATATACCAATTGACTCTCTCTCTCCTAACCCCTTTTACCCACCACAACCTCTTTCAGTTTACCTCCGCCTGAATATTAATAGATGGTCCTCTTTACCTTAACGAAATGCTGATTGACCAGGTATTTCCTCACTTACCTGTGCGAGAGGAGCATAGATGTGGGACTGAACAGGTGTTATACGCGGTCATGTTGAGAGCAGAGATGGAAAGGTACGTTGAAAGAGGAGGAGGAGGTCGATAAGGTGGAGAATAAGAGAGGAGAGGGAAGGAGAGTAGGAGATAACGATGGGGAGAGGAGGGCGGAGGAAATGAAAACAATGGGAGAGGAGGAAGGATAAAATGATGAAAAGTAGAGAAGAAGAATAAAGAAATGGTAAGAAGAACAAGAAGAAGAGGGAAACGAAAATGGAAAGATGTAAGATGAGAGAGAGAGAGAGAGAGAGAGAGAGAGAGAGAGAGAGAGAGATACTGACAGATAGACGGAGAGAGAGAGGGGCAGACAGACAGACAGACAGAGGGAGGGAGAGAAGGATATGACCTGGGGGAAGGGAGGAGGAGGGGTGGGAGGGCAGGGGAATGTATACGGCGGCCTTCTGACCTTTTCCAGGCAGCCCACAGGGTAATAAATCCAGCCACCATGCATGTATTCAGGAGGCTAGAGACGACCCATCCCCTCTCTTGTGTGTGTCCGTCCGTCCGTCTGTCTGTCTGTCTGTCTGTCTGTCTGTCTCCTGCTGGTGATGTGGGGAACTGAGGTTACTGGTGGACTGAGATGGATGATAGGCACTGCTATTAAGGACAGACACTAACCTAACCTAACCTAAACCGATTTAATGGATTTTAGCAAGTAGGCCGCCGTCAGCTATTCCCGCAGTCTCCGTCAGCCACACCCACAACCGCCGTCAGCTATTCCCGCAGCCGCAGTCAGCCACTCCCGCAGCATAACTTGTCCTGGTGATGGTAATTGATCTCTGAAACGAAAGTAAAAGAACAAAAATATTCTCGTTATGAATTTCTCTTTAAGGCAAAACTAAATTCTGAAACTTGTGACTTGAATTTTTTACACTAGAAGATCGGGTTTGGTCTGGTCTGGTTAGGTTAGGTTAGAGTAGATTCATGAGGTTAGTGAACAATTTTCCATCAACGTAACACCCAAACTCATCTCAATAGACACGTTCAAGAGGAGTCAAACTATTACCTTTTTTTGGTCCATCAACGAATGCAAAAAAACAAAAAACAAATGCCAAATATACCGTTTTTTAATCTACATTTTTCTCTGGCGGGTTGTCGTGTGGAGCGTTGTGGGAGGTGGTAACAGGAGCGAGGATAAGAGAAATGATGGTGTAAATGAGAAATAATGATAGACAGTGAACGTGAGGGAGGGGGGAGGGGTGATGGTGAAGTGACGTGGTCGACACACCAAACACGGAGGTATACTGAGCCTCTGATCACTTGTCTCGCATATAAGTTGACAACGAACGGGAGAAAATAGTGTTTGAGAGGTACAACATGGAATTCAATCCTCTTTTCTTGGGATCCGATACTTATAATCCATTACTCATGGTGATCGAATGCCATTTATAGTCCTGCAAATTATGAATCACACGTCGACTTACAGGAGAAAAAACTCGTTTGCTGCGGCCGTTTACACAACAGCCTGTCGGAGGAGAAGGAGGAGGGGTGGCAGGAGGAGAACCCAAGTCTCATTTTTCTACCTGCGTGATACGACGTCCCTGTTGTTCATTACTGAATATTATGGGCATTGAGAACTGAATCACATCTCGACTTGTACACGAACTTGTTATGTCAAATCACACGAGGGAGGTGGTGCTGGTGCTGGTGGAGGGGTGAAGAAGATAAGAGAGCCAAACTTTTCAATCCTTCTTCAGTAGGACGCCTCGCCTCACCCTAAGAAGACGTACAGTCAATCACCAGAGGCTCATGGGCAAGTCACTCTTAGCAGGAGACGTTTACACCGTGTTATTACGCCGTTCAGAATGTGGCGGACGATTCTGCCATCAAGCCCCCCTCCCCTTGCACCCCACCCCACCCCGGCGTCCGTCCACCTCAGGCTCGGCTCGTCCCTCCCTCAGCCAGCCAGCCAGTCAGTCAGACAGCCAACAGCCTCTCGTGAAACCCTGACCCCAACCTACCTCCTTCATCCGACCTACCTCCTTCACCCAACCTACCTCCTTCACCCGACCTACCTCCTTCACCGACTTCCTTCTCCACCCGACCTCCCCTCTAACCTCCCTCCTCCTCAATCCGATCTACCCCTCAACTCCCTCACTCCACATCTAACTACAACAACTGGCAACACATAATCTAAGACACTCCAATCGCCATGGTAACACTCCAGATGTAACCATAGCAACTGAAGCACCACAACAAAGGCGTCGTCGTAAGTGAGGAGAACATCTCACCGTTTGAGGGAGGAGGAGGAAGAAGCAGAAGCCTTGCCTTATGTGGACGCCAGACTCTCAAGAACTCCTTTACTGTAGTACTTCTTCGGGAGACACGAGTAGGGAGACACGCTGGAGACTTAACCAGATATAGGAATACCTTTAGTCACTCCTCAAGACGCTCACCTGGTCGGGTACTTCAGGTATGATATGAGTACACGTCCAGGTATACTGTACAGGTAGTAAGATGTTGCTATGATGGTGCTAACGTTTAAAGATGTATTACAGGTACAATACTAAGTACAGGTACAGAATATGGTATTAACTACAGGTAAAAGTTAGGAATTATTAGATACAGATATAGAATTGAATACGAATTACAGGTACATAGGCATAAATTACAGGTATATACAGAGTTAGGATGTAAAATACAGATATAGAATTCATTTTTAAGTACGTCAACAGGTTTAGACTTTAAGTGCAGGTACAACAGGTAGAGAGATAATCACCGATAAGGATTTTCCGGATTTGGTTACTAATATGAGACTGGATTACCTGTTAAGGGCGTTCCGTATAAGGCCAAGGCGAACACATCCTTCCCTTATGGCTCGTGGTGAAGAGGGGGGGGGGGAACTACCAGCCCGAGGGGGAACTACCAGCCCGAGGGGGAACTAATATGGTGTCTGATACATCATCGGCGACGGCCCGACAACCCGACGATGGAGGCACCCCGAGAGTATTTATTATTCATTGCCACCCAGTACCTGACACTACCTACTAGTACCTGATACTACCAGTACCTGACACTACCAGTACCTGACACTACCTACTAGTACCTGATACTACCAGTACCTGACCCTACCAGTACCTGACACTACCTACCAGTACTGACACTACCAGTACCTGACACTACCAGTACCTGACACTACCAGTACCTGACACTACTTGCCAACAAGGACCTATGACTATTTGTCATTGACTATCATAACTGCTTCATCCACAATCGCCGGGACAGTTATTACCACTATTGCCACCACCACCACCACCACTACTACCACCACCACCACCACCACTACTACCACCACCACCACCACCACCACCACCACCACCACCACCACCACTACCACCACAAGCAACGCCGCCAATTATCTCAACAACTCTCACGCCCACACAGCCTCCCCTGCCTGTTAATGTACTGTATGTGTACCACCACTACCACAACAACTACTACCATTACCACAACTACTACCACAACTACTCCCCCTCCCTCCTCCTTACATAGAGACAACTTAGCGTCAACAAACATAACATTCTGGATGTGACCAACTGTAGGACTTAAAGGTCCTCTTCCCGGTGTACGGACGCTTAGGTTTGGTTAGGTTAGGTTAGATTAATGTCCAAGAACAACATATTAACACTGATACAATCTGCCTCAACTAGAATCTATTTTTACCACCAGTTAGGAGACAACACTAGCGTACGCAAACAACCACTCAAAACACCTCAACGATACACTAGTTTAGTCTCGTGTTATGTATCCAGGTCAGGTTAGTCTCTGTGTTTAATTATAATACTATTTTGGGAAGTTGTTTTCATGCTCTGGCTTAAACCAACCTCAGAGTAAATGTTACCTTCACATCTTCAGTTACGAGAGACATTCATCGTAAAAATCCCTCCTGAGAATCTTGATCTAGTCTCGTCAAACATCACCGAGACGAGGTTTAGGAGGAGGAGAACCCTTCAGGAGAACCCTTCAGGAGGACCCGTCAGGAGAACCCGTCAGGAGGCGCCATAAACCCGTAAAAAAATCCCCAACAACGACAATTTTTACATAACTTGCACTAGTGAATCTCCCCCGCTTGTGTGTGTTCAACTTACATCGTCAACCACTCAGTATGCAGGCGCCGGCATCACTAACTATGTAATTTGTTGGTGCTGGGAATGGTGGTGGTGGTGCTCTGGTGGGATGCTGTTGAACTAGAGAAAAGAAGAGTTGGACGAACATTAACCGGGTAAAAGTAAACACTGAAGAAACACAAGTAGACGCTGAGTAATGTTTGGGACACAGGTTGGTGATGTGGGTGAAATATTTCGCTGTTATGAGTCCAATTAATCTTCGGATCCTGGACCAATATTTTGTTAAAGGTAAAACTGTGGATATCGTTACGTTTAGGTTCTTTGTTTTAGGTCATATCATCCTTGACCCCAGCCATAGTGTCTAGTGATATCAGGTCACATTTTACTTTTTCAATGGATGAGGTCAGCTTATCCTCGAGGTCGTCCTCCACCGTCGGGTTGGGGGTGGCAACTTTCGCCGTACTCTTAAGGTCGTGATGATGACGATAACACCATCACCTCGCTGGCCCCTTGATATACACCCTTACTGTATATACTCCTTGCATCTCAAAGACACAATTATTCAAATATCCAGCACCAACATGCATATCACAAATACAAAACTGTTCCAGATAAACCATCAGTTAGAGTACAAGACAGGTATGCAAAGTTACAATGAGGCATGGTGTCAAGGGGGAATAAATTCACAGATAATACCTCTGGGGTCTGGCTGGCCACACCTCGGGTTCAGTCAGCGCCGGCACACTTACCACAGCTCGTATATCTAAAACACACCCACCAGTTTCTCGTACTAGTAATTAATGGCTGTCTTGTCGAGTACGGTTGACGGCCTTCTCCCTAATGGCGGTAGAAGACGGCCCTGTGGCCCCCGCGTCCTTCCGTCCGTCTTCTCCGTCGAGTGACTGTCAGTCGGTCAGTCAGCCGTCTTTTGTAACCTCACGGGACTTGTTGTTATCATTAAGCTACGTGGATATATAACCCGGTGTTAACTAAGTCCCTGGCCCGGTACTTAGGAGTTAGAATACTAAAGTGTTCTCCAGTGGGGCGTAGTTACGGGTTGTCTTCCCGCGAGCAGAAGTTATGAGGAGAAAACCAGCGGGAGTTTCAAGTCTTGTTTACACAATGCGGAGTTATCTTAAGAGTCTCAAGCGCTCTACAACACGTCAAGAGTCAATTTCCTGTTGCAGTGAGAGATAAAGCGTGATTTCTTCAGTCGATGATGAAATAACGTGATTTATAAAGGCAACACAAGTATTTCTTTTAGAGTTATATGGGGTCTCGGCTGCTCCAGAAGACGCGACGGGGCTAATTCTCCATTGCACTGAGGAATAATTCAACGTGATCTCTAAAGTACCTCTGATGAAGCACCGTGATTTACAACATCAGCTCCCCTCCCCTCTCCCCTTCCCCCATGAAAACAGACCGGAGACGGGGCCCCTCCTCATGAATACACAAGTCCCGGACATGTGTATCAGTGAGAGAAACAACCAGCTGTCATGGCACTTAAACACGGGTTATGGTTCACAGACAAGTTGCCAACAAGTGCGGCTCTGATTGGTGGAATGGTCTAAACACCTGCCTGTATGAAGCCCTTACCGCAGGATTGTAGAGGAGGGTCTGAGGCACCTCGCTATTACGGACCATCAGCTGTTGAAACATAACAACACGGACGTACGGTAATGATGACGGATGATTCGCGCCCTATGTGGCAACTTCCCTCCCCCCCCCCTTCTTCAACCTTAGTGGAGACATCTCTCTCTGTTTACTACCCAACATGTTTAAAACACACACACACACACACACAGAACCTTTCTCTCTGCCGTGTACACAGAGGTTACCAGACCAACAACATTCGCCCCTCACACACACAGTGACCAGCTCCCTCGTATAACAAAGCCAACACACAATAATATTATGACCCCGTGTGGCCCCCTGACCTCCCTCTTGGTAATTCTCTTGCAAAATACACAACGTCGCGAGTCTACAGGTTTATGGATTTTGTTCATATACCGTGGTTAGGTTAGGTTGGATTAGGTTAGGTTGAGAAGCTCTGGTTGTGGTATTTCTTCAGTGGTGTAGGGAAAGATTTAGACTAATAGTTACTAAGTGAAATAGTTAATTTTGTCCACTTTGATATACTGTACTACCACTAATACCACTACCGCTACTACCACTACCACAACTACTACCACTACCACAACTACTACCACTCCCACAACTACTACCACTACCACAACTACTACCACTATCACAACTACTACCACTACCACAACTACTACCACTACCACAACTACTACCACTACCACAACTACTACCACTACCACAACTACTACCACTCCCAAACCCACTTCATTGTACGGGATCGTTAAGATAATGTTAATAAACTGTGGCTGTAACAGTTCACCAGTTGGCAATACTTCCTCAATGGCGTCGAGGAGAGACTAAACCATCCCCAATAACACGATAGAAAAAAAAATTACAGTAATATGAAGATCTTGTATCCTCAGTGACTTATCCCAGTAACAAGGCTCGAACCCCAGTACTCTTAAGACGTCAGGTTGAGGTGATAACCACTAAGCCCGTCAGCTACTTAGTGGGTTGTCGTCCGCGTCTGGCTTAACCGGGTTGGGAAACGATTCAGTTACGTTAATATACAGGGACAATGGAGGAGGTTTTGTTTGTATGTTTCTTTTGTTTCTTTACCTTAACGTAGTGACGGTCAGGGGCCAAGAGATGCAGTGATGCTGTCAAGGGGCCAACTTTTATATCTGATTAATAAGGATGAATGTTGCCCTATTTTTCTCTCTCCCTATTTACCGTTCCTATTATTGTTTGTGTGTGTGTGTGTGTGTGTGTGTGTGTGTGTGTGTGTGTGTACTATTGTTTTGCGTTTAATCGTAGGGTATATATTTTCCTTCCTTATAATCAAGACCTATTTTAATCATACCCTTCCTTCTCTCCCTCCCTCCTTCCTTCTCTCCCTCCCTCCTTCCTTCTCTCCCTCCCTCCTTCCTTCCTTCTCTCCCTCCCTCCGTCCTTCCCTCCCTCAGCCTTCATTACTATATCCCCCATTACTTTGCATAAAACTGAACAACATTCGTTTCCGCTTAACAAAAAAAAAGATTACTGTTTTGACCCCACAGTTGACAAGAGAATGGCCCCTTCTCCTCCAGCCTTCACTAATAGGTCACGAGCTCAGGAAACACAAGGTGGTGGTCGAGTGTTGTGGTGCATCTAGGGGAAGGGGGGGAAGGGGGATCTCGAAATGTAAATGCATTTAAATTGCATCTTTGGCAGCGACCATCCATCATGAGCCTCGACCCACTCATACAGCCACCGGGATTTCCATGTCAGCAAGTTAACTCGGCAGCTATCATGGCGTTCATTCATTATGATAGGAGTATCATCGTCGCGTCTCGTCTCCTCCCTTGGTGAACCCTGCGGGTACTGCCGAGGATCCTCCACTGGACCCCGTCGCTCCAACACAACAAGGGGGCCCACCTAATGGACCCCAGATAAAGCTCGGTAAACACCTGCATTCAGGGTACACACACAACCAGTCTACCATCTGATACATGTAATATATGCAGGTGGCAGCTACTACCAGAGAACTACCTGCAATCATCTTAACCCCACCTGTTAACTACCTCACCTGTAGGGAAGCAAAAAAAACAACAAGAAGATGAAAAAACTAGGTACTACTTAGGTGCCCCCAGGAGTACAGCTAATCCCCCCACACCGCCTTGTTAAACTAGTACGATCAGCTTCTGTGGACTTGTTTTCAGAGACGCCAGCACACCGCGAGGGCTTCACCTAACCTGACATGAAGGCAAGACTCGGAGACACCCAGACGAGACCACCACACAACGGGGACCTGATGTACACAGAAGTCTATCACCGCCCCGCCACTCCACGACTGTCGGCCCTCATAGCCCCCGTCTCTCCCACTGTTTTATGTCCTCCGCCGTGAATGTTGTCGGGGTATATTGTGTTACCCCCGCCTGTCTACACCCACCTCACCAGAATGTATTGTGTTGAGTTGTGTCGTGTGTTGTGTTGTGTTGTGCTGTGATTAGTAGTACAGTGTTCTAAAATTTGGTTGTATTTCATTTTTGTGATGCCATATATCAGCAGAATCCACTATTTAACAACACATTATGCTTCCAGTGTCATAACCTTATGATTCTGTCACTACCTGGAGATTGCATCATCTGTACTCTACTGTACTCCTGACTCTGTACTCGTATTAGTTACTCGTATTACAGTTTAAGTCTTTGATTACGATGTGTTGTTTTTACGTAAGAATCCCTCACCTCAAGCGAGCCACTCAACCTCCCCCCCCCCCGTGACCTCCCTCAGCAGCGTGACCTCCCCTACCAGCTTAACTCATTCTCACAGTATGACCACTCACGCTCTGGCTCTACTAATGCAACCTGACCCCAACTCCCGTCTTGACCTCTCCTAGTGGTTTGACCTCTTCCCGGCATGACCCTTTCCCTGGGTCTGATCTCGTTCTCTCTTGTCGACCTCCAGTGGTGATCTGACCCTTTCAATTTTCTTGTGAGGTCAGTAGTTGACCCCGAGCGCTACAGGTCTCCCCTGGTTACGATTGACCTGAGATAGGTGGTGGGTATTGTAGTCTTTTATCTGAAAGTGAAACCAGTTTTATTCTTGTTTACCCTCCAGTGTGTGGCATTATTATTATTATTATTATTATTATTATTATTATTATTATTTCTTCTCTCTTAATTATATTTTTGTCACCATATTTAATGGAGACTAAGTTAATTTATGTGTGCGTGCGTGCGTGCGTGCGTGCGCGTGCGTGTGTGTGTGTGTGTGTGAGTAACAGGATCCAGTTAGCGGGAGGTCCAACATTTTGTTTTTGTTTTTGAGATATGAATGATAATACTTCATTATATGAGACCAGTCTGATGCTGGCCAGGCGCTGGTGCTGTGACCGCGAGGTGCTGTGGTGGTGGTAGCAGTTGTGGTAGGGGATGGTGGTAGTTGTGGTAGGGGATGGTGGTAGTTATGGTAGGGGATGGTGGTAGTTATGGTAGGGGATGGTGTTAGTTATGGTAGGGGATGTGGTAGTTGTGGTAGGGATGGTATGGTAGGGGATGCAGTGTAGGGGATGGTGGTAGTTGGGTAGATGATGGTAGTTGTGGTAGGGGTTGGTGTGTTGGTGGTAGGGGATGGTGGTAGTTGTAGGGATGTGTTAGTTATGGTAGATGGTAGTTGTGGTAGGGATGGTGTTAGTTGTGGTAGGGATGGTGGTAGTTGTGGTAGGGAATGGTGGTGGTCTGCGAGATGAGAACTGGTCCCATTTCATCCCTTGTAATGTCCTCTAATCCTAATATAACTCAGTCCCATTAAACCCAATTTACTCCTAAACCCAAGCCTAATGGCCAGGTCAGGTCAGGTTAGGTCAGGTTAGGTTAGGTTTGGACCTATGAGAAGCGGAAGCATGCAGCCTAGGGCCTCAACACCTCCCACTCTGAGTCGGGGGGCACTGTAGCGGCTTCTGGGAGGAGGGGGGAGGAGGGGATGGCGTGGGAGGGGGGATGAAGGGAAGGGGGGGAGAAAAGGGAGAGTCGTCCTAGTGGTTAGGTTATTTTCGAGAGAGAGAGAAAGAGAGAGAGAGAGAGAGAGAGAGAGAGAGAGAGAGAGAGAGAGAGAGAAATTAAAAAAAATAGAGAGAAAAAGAAAAAATGGACCAAAAGTAATATACAGACAAGAGACAGGGAGAGAGAAAGAGACAGACAGACAAGACGTTGACGGTAACATATATATGAACTAAATATGGCTGTGATGATTGGCCTGGCAGTGTACGTGTGTTTGTTCATTAAACCTCTAACTCCTGACAAGAATGATACAGCCTCACTCACCGACCACCCCACAGTAAGTACTCCTCTGTCCTCCTACACACGATAATAAAACTATAAACGAGAAAAGATTAATAATGATGATGATAATAGTGGTAATAAAAATAATAGTAGTCATAATGGTAGTGATGATAATAATAATAATAGTAATAGTCGTAATTATAATAGTAATAGTAATGATAATAGTAATAATAATAGACTTGAAGTATTACCTTGACAACAACAACATTAAGTAAAATTATATCACTTTTATCACATACAATGGTTAAAGTTGTGGGTTAATATTTCCAGTTAATATAGGAAGGTAGTACCATGCGTTTGTTACAGGTAATAATTAAACTATCACACAGGTAACGTATCAATGGATAGTAATTATGTTTGGTAAGAATTATATTACAATTATTCCTCATTAACCTGATTATCTTTGTCGAATAGAAATCAAAACACAAATTACCTTTCAATGGGTCAATTATCAAAGATATTTATCAGGTATTATCACGGTGAGAATAATGTTAGTTACCATTATATTCCCACAACAGCCGCCGCCAGCCACAACAAATTATACTTTAAAATCGCGGTGAATGTACTGTGTGTTCTCCTCACTACAGCTAATGATGGAGGGAGGCGAAAATAGCTTCATGGCGGAGAGGTGAGGGTGCACACAAACCATCTAATTAACCTGGCGGAGGCTTGTTAAAAGGGCCTTGTGTGTGTGTGTGTGTGTGTGTGTGTGCCCAGGTCCCAGTTTTCTTTAAGGCTCGTACAATAAATATTTACTTGTTACTGAAGATGGAAGTTGTCAGGCAATTGGTTGAGTTGAAGTAAAAAAAGCATCACATCAAAATTGCATTGAGTTAAATACATTCACTTAAGCACCAGATCAAAGTTAAGGTACAGAATATTTTGATAAATGTTCTGTAACATTAAAATGTATCGAGTTAAGTCAATGGAAAGTTCTTGTATTTTTAGTTGTTGTTTCTAAGATAGTTTTATATACTAAGTTTTTTTTTTACTTGCGAGATAAAATTCACCAAATACAAACTTTATTTTTTTCCTCCCGCACACAATCCTCCCGCTGGTCAGGTCACCATTGGGTTGTGTGGTGACGTACGTGGCACCATTCTCCTCACTCACCAAGTTCACGGCATCTTAAACGTTTTCTCTTCTTATCTTGGCAACGTTTTTTTTCCAGATAATAATAACTTGGACTCTGGGGGGAGGGGGAGGGGGGGTGTTAAGTGAGACGTTGGCTGGGGGTCGAGGAGAGGAGGAGAGGAGAGGAGAGGAGAGGAGAGAACGAGAGAGGAGTGGCTGTCAGGGCCTTGTTTTGTCGGAGATAACAACGAGAAAAGTGAAAATCAAGATACTGTGTAGTTCTTCTCCCACTGCTGATGGCTGACCGAGGGATAATCACTTTGCCCTCGTCTGTGTGTGTGTGTACGTATGTGTGAGTTTATGTATGTATGTTTATATATATGTGTTTATATGTAGGTGTGTGTTTATATGTAGGTGTGTGTTTATATATATATATGTGTGTGTGTATATATATACGTGTGTGTGCGTACATGTGCGTGTGTGTAAACCGACTGTCCACACCAAGTTATCACAGCCACTTGTTATGCACGGGGGTCGGGTTAACAAGCGAGGAAACTATGATGTGAAACTTGTTAGTAATTACAGAGCGGGATTTGTTGAAGGTGTTATCAGTACTCCTCTAAGAGCTCTATTAAATAAACCCCAGCTGATTGTGTGTTCGGCCCCAGGTGATAGTGTGTTCGGCCCCAGGTGATAGTGTGTTCGGCCCCAGGTGATAGTGTGTTCGGCCCCAGGTGATAGTGTGTTCGGTCCCAGGTGATAGTGTGTTGGCCCCAGGTGATAGTGTGTTCGGCCCCAGGTGATAGTGTGTTCGGCCCCTGGTGATAGTGTGTTCGGCCCCAGGTGATAGTGTGTGTTCGGCCCCAGGTGATAGTGTGTTCGGCCCCTGGTGATAGTGTGTTCGGCCCCAGGTGATAGTGTGTTCGGCCCTGGTGATAGTGTGTTCGGCCCCAGCTGATAGTGTGTTCGGCCCCAGGTGAGTGTGTTCGGCCCCAGGTGATAGTGTGTTCGGCCCCAGGTGATAGTGTGTTCGGCCCCTGGTGATAGTGTGTTCGGCCCCAGGTGATAGTATGTTGGGGAGATAAGGTGTTGCTGCCGACGTCTTGTTTTCTTGCTCTTATCAGTGAAATATTGAGCTGGAGATTGTTGGCCGATGACCTATTTAAGATTACGGTGTGTGGTGTGGTGTGTGGTGTGTGGTGTGGTGTGGTGCTGCCTAACAATACCTTGAGGGGTGAAGCACCAAGGTCGTAAAGTAACCTGGTGATTTTTTTCCCAGTGAAGATTATCTCAAAATATACCAACAGCTAGGGAGCGCTCGGCAGCCAGGCTTTGATTGGACGAAGTGCGTGACGTTATGTTTCTAAGAATAGATAAGGGGTCCTCACGATGTTTATTATACCACCCCACCACACCCCCACCCCAACCCACCCCACCCACCCCACCCCACCCCACCCCACCCCACCCACCCCACTATATAATAAACATACCAATACCCTCTGTGGAAGAACCCCCCACCTTCCCCCTCAGTATGCCACAGTTCACAGCGCCGCCACGAAGGCCACAAAAAGAGAGGAAGGAATCGTCAGTGTTTCATTATGAACCTCGTTATCACCCAACAGCCGGAACTCCCCCTCCACAAAATCCGTGTGAAGAAGTACATCATCTCTCACACATCCTGCCCCGGGACACAGCTTCCTGCCCCCGGCGCCTTACACACACACACAAAACATGGGTCGTCTTCTCTCCTGTGTGACGCCTGGTGAGTGTGTCAGGGTGCGGGTGGTGTGGTGTAAGGGATGGTTGATGAGGGTGTGAGGGATGGGAGGTGAAGGTGTGAGGGCCGGATAATGCAGTATGAGAACCGGATAATGCAGTATGAGGGCCGGATGATGATGGTGTGAGGGCCTGATTAACACTCACCAACGTATCCTGTTTCTCCTCACCTCTACCTTGTCTGTCCTTTGTTATAACCTGGATTGATCACTTCTGCAGGTGTTTTTCTTACCATTTCCTCCCGACAGGTGTGAGCGGAGGAGAGGCGGTGGACGAGGGAATGTATCGTGTACAGTATGGAGCAATAGATGTCTGTAATACATTCTGTCTCTTTTACACTATATGTCTTTCAGATTGATGGGATGGCTTTTTAAAACACATCGCTGGTCAAGAGTACGAATTTAACTTCTTGGAGGACACATCGTACTCATCTCAAGTCCAGGAAGGCTGCTAGGAATACGCCATCATCATCTGGAGTATTGAGTACATATGCATTGAGTACACGTAGCCATGCTTCTGGAGTCTAGGTAAGTAAATTGTATTGTTTTTAAGTAGGGAGGAATACACGTTGATAGTTCGTTGTGCACATTCCTCCACCTTGCACAACAAACTAATCCATAGTGAAATAAATTCTTGTATAATTACCCGTGATCCTGAATGAATTTTATATATTATATTATTTTACGCTTATATACCATCACCTCGCCAGATTATTCTCCATTTGATAATTTTATTCGCCGGATGAGGTATTTTTTCGCCACTTAATGAAAAAAAGGCGAATCAGGAGAAGAGATCTTGAGTCCCGACTACCGAGGGCGCAGGACATGTTGCCTCCACCATCACTTAACGCCGTAGAGAAACGGTGATTAATAGACACCAATTAGTATCTCGCCTAACTAATTACTCGGCAATTTATCCAATTAACCATTACAATCAGATGCAAATAGAGTGATTAATAAGAGCTCAATCAATCCCCTTCAAATTCCTCCCCCCTTCCTCCCCCCTTCCTCCCTCAACCTCCACCTTCTTCTCCTCAACTCCTACCCTCCCCATCCCTTCCCCCTTCAATCCCCTTTACCCCTTCCCCTCCCCAACTTCTCAAATACCTCTTCCCCTCCCTCAGCCCCTTCCTCAACCCTCCTCCTCTCTCCTCTACCCAGTTAACGCTCATTATTTTACGCTGCCGGGAGTCACAACATCGTTAAGTGGTCACCTCACCAAATCAGTGTACAAGCACAGTAATCATCGCTGGGGTCTAACAGTAGGGAACTTCATTACTCACAGGTGATAAATGATTAACCTGTCACCTGTTTGATCCAACGCTCCTACTCACCTCTACGATGCGTCACTGTTTCAGGTATTTTGGGGGGTTTTTTTGTTTTTAAAAGATGTGGTCGATGGCTGTTTATAATTTTTTTTTTTTTAATTTCTCATATTTCCAAAGGTGTGTAATTAATTAGTCATCTCATTTGCTTACCTGTTTTCGTTTTGTTGTTATTTTTTCTCTGTTGTTGATGATGAGTATTATACCCATAAGGACTTAATACTCTTTGATTTATTCTTTGTCTCGTTTTAATTGATGTTTTAATGTCATTAATACGCTTCAATAAGGTAATTAAACACGTAACAAACTTAGCAATAATGAGATAATTCTATGTTTTACTTTAGTCATTTCCCACAGTTGTATATTAATTAGTAAGACCATACAACTTAATGCAGACGATGCTGTTATATACTAATTTTCTTTATATATATATGCGGAGTATTTATCAAGTGCATTCTAAAGACCTATAAGACTTAAGAGGCTCAGCTATGTAAATATTGTTGTTTTTCTCTTAATATTTTTCTGGTTAAATGTATTATTATTATTTAAATTGTTAATAATGTAGGTCAGTTGTGTCAGTCATGTTACACCGTCTTTAGCTTCTCTCAGTACCAGCTTGATGTTGTAGGCGTGCATGTCGCTCTTAAACACGACCCTCCCACCTCCCGTGTTCCCCCCGTGTTCCTCCCGTGTTCCCCCCGTGTTCCTTCCGTATTCCTCCCGCTAATCAGTTCATTCTAGGCGCTGTTGGTGTTTATAAATATACTGTAATTAGGACAAGAATATATTAACAAAGGTATTATGATCACACACACACACACGTCTGATGATTAACACGTATTTACAGTATAGCGACCTTCAATAACTCAGGCTCGTGTTCCAGAGACCTCACGGGGGGGAGGGGGGGGGTCAAATAAATTACAAAACTGAGATAAAAACATCAACATTGAAGGTAAACACAAACATAACTTATCGTCTCATATATTTACATAATTATTACAGCATATATCCCCTCCAGGTGTAGCCACAGGTGAGAAAGATAATCCGAAATGGCTCTTCCAGTTTAACATTTTCAAACGAAGCATAAAAGGGCGTTACAGTTGCCGCACCGTGATTGGCCGGCCGTGTATGTAAATAAGCGCCTCGACCACCAATCACGGGAGAGCTGGGTTTTTTTCTCACCCTAGATTAATCACGCTTGACCGGGGAAAACTCAACTCAATTAACTTTGAATTATTCGTTCACTTTGACGGTTGGTTTTAATAAACTGTCATATTCTCATTCCTCAGACACTTCTGCCATTTGTCTGACCTCGGCCGATAGCCATAACTAAACGTGCCCTTTCCTTCCTCACACCGAGCCGACGCCTCTAACCCTCCTACCGATGCCTCTAACCCTCCTGCCGATGCCTCTAACCCTCCTACCGACGCCTCTAACCCTCCTACCGATGCCTCTAACCCTCCTACCGATGCCTCTAACCCTCCTACCGATGCCTCTAACCCTCCTACCGATGCCTCTAACCCTCCTACCGATGCCTCTAACCCTCCTACCGATGCCTCTAACCCCTCTACCGATGCCTCCAAACCTCCTACCACTTTGCATCCCTAGCCTCACCCATCACTGGCATATTTTCAACTTGTTTTGGGCATCATGGTGAGTTATTCTCGTCTGCTGTGTTTATCATTTTTCCATTCTCATGTTTTTTTGTTTTTTTTTGTGTGTGTGTGTGTTTTCATTTGTCTTGTGAACGTATACGACTCCTCAGATACCAGCTTAAAGTGTTTTTGACTTACTGTTGCATTTTTCATCTTCTTGAGTTAGGTTAGGTTAGGTTAGGTTAGGTTAGGTTAGGTTAGGTTAGGTTAGGTTAGGTTAGGATCGGAGACGTTCACTTAATGTATCACTCATACCCATATCGTTACTACTACTACACCCGCATTCTACACATATCAGGTACACCTACACACCTTTATATCCTCTATACACCTTTAACACACCCTCACCCACCCACACCATTAACCACATCACTCGCCACACCCATACCCTCGCCACTCCTACCCAACCAGCCACCACACTCACACACCTTATTATTCCTCACTACTACTACATCATACCCACCCCACCCACACCACCCCACCCACCCACCCACCCATCCACATAACACACACTACATTACTCATTACACCCAAACCCTCGCCACACCTCACCCACCCTCACCCACCCTCACTCTCTCTCTGGCCTCCCTCTCTCCCCTCACATATATGGAGGTAATTTGTCTTGGGTCAGTCCCTAGCTTGAGGTATAATGACGCAGTTATCTGGAGTAAGCTAAAGCGACCGGTTCTTCCCTGAGCTGAAGAACCTCCTGCTGAAGGTGTGTGTGTGTGGTTCTATCCTGTGGTTCTTCTCTCCTGACGACTTACATTACCTCCTGACGATGTTGTGGTTCACCTACTGACGATGTGGTTCTCCCAATACACTATTTAAAGCAATAATTTTCCTCTCCTAAACGACCCGGTCCCTTTAGCCTAGCGGACTCTATATATGACTCCAGTAGAAGTATAAGAGACACAACCCAGCATAAGCGATGAGAAGGTTCAAGATCTGGTGTTGGATCGTATTGATGAACCCAAAGCGATTCATTAAGACTGAAACCGAATCCTTAAATGTTTCGCCCGTTTCTGTTTCTCTTATAACTGAGATTGGAAGAATGTTAAACCTACTTCGACTCTGTTTTGAATCTTGAATTTTGTAGGTTAAGTGAGCGAGGGAATTGCGTTCTCTCTCTCTCTCTCTCTCTCTCTCTCTCTCTCTCTCTCTCTCTCTCTCTCTCTCGTCTCAAGTCTAACGCTACATACTATAGGATCTGAACCTCTTGTAGACGGTAGAGAGGTGAGGGAAATGGGGAGTGAGGGAGGGTGAAGATGAGGATGAGGGAGGGTGAAGGTGAGGGTGAAGGTGAGGGTGAGAGTGTGAGGGAGAGTGAGGGAGAAAGTCAAGGTGAGGGAAGGATTTGGACAACAACAACAGCCAATGAGCCGCCAACTCCACTGCCCACGCGATGCTCTGTTATTGTTTTTTGTAGCGTGTGTTGAGGCTTGAGTGACTGGATAATTGACTGGCTAGATGAGTGGTGGGATGAGTGACAGTGTGAGTGGCTTGGTTACTGGTGAGTGATTGGTTAGGTTGAGTGGCTAAGTGATTGGTGGGATGAGTGACACTGTGAGTGGCTCGGTTACTGTTACTGGTGAGTGATTGGTTAGTTGACTCACTCACTCACTCACTCACTGGTTAGTTATGGTAGACTCTTTAATTCTAAATGACATGTAAACGACGTAATTTATTTAATTTCATTTAACTCTCTAATTCAAATTCAATCAACATCACAGGTACAAATATACAAATGCCAGTACAGTTACAGGTATACAAGTACAGGTAGAGAGGTACAAGTACAGGTACAGGTACGCAATTACAGGTACAGGTACGCAATTACAGGTACAAAGACTTCATATCAATATAAGTTTCCTATTTATCTAAGGGACGTAAACTCCTCATTTTATTAACAAGATTTTTTTTTATAATGAAACGTAAAAAAAAGAAATATATAAGCTTATCAATGAAGTCAAACACTCATACACGAACACACTTATACCCAGACACGCACACACACACACACACACGCACACACACACACACACACACACACACACAGATCAGGATTACTCTCTAAACTATATTAAAAGAACCTCCCACCTTGCAGGCTTCCCGAGTGGGTTCATTAACACGGGTTCGACACGGACACAACGAATCACCGAACCTGTACGATCTGATTATATATTAGAAGTGACCACGACGACAGGTGATCCTTTAGAACACCTGATCGAGTAGAACAGGTGACCACGAAAGTTGAGAGAGAGAGAGAGACACGTATCACTGCCTCCCCCGGGACGCTGTGACCCAACACTGGTCATTATTACCTGCCCACGCTGGTTACCTGCCCACGCTGGCACTGAGGCAGGTGAGCGATGGCTTCTCACCTGTGTAATGTCCCCGTTAATGATGTCCGCCGCTAGCCAGGTGTGTCTTTGAGGCTGCTTGTAATAGATGATGATGTTGATGGTCTGTCTGTCTGTCTGTCTGTCTGTATGTCTGTCTGTCTGTCTGTCTGTCTGTCTGTATGCGATGAGGGACGTTGACGAAAGTGCTGACGACTGACTAATGATGACTTGCTGGTGGTGCTGATGGCAGGTTGCTGACGGTAGGTGCTGACTAAATTGCTTACTACTGACATCTTTTATCTGTCTTTCTCGTTTCATTCTATACCATCCTGTTTCTCTGTTTCTCTCTACGTTTCTTCCTCACCTCTTTCTCTCTCTCTCTCTCTCCCACTCCTTCCTCATATCTCTCTATTCCTTCCTTCCTTCCTTCCTTCCTTCCTCACACTCACCCACACTCCCAAAGTCTCTTGAAGGAATAGGAGGAGAGAGAGAGAGAGAGAGAGAAAGCCAGAAGTAGAAACAGCAGGTAGAGAACTAAGCACCCCCCCATCCTCTCTCCACCACCATCCTCCCTCCCCCCATCCCCCTCTCCGGCTGATCACAGTGTTAAGTAGCCGGCAGGTCAATCTCCCCCCCTACAATATTCATCTTAGTCCATCAGTTCACGGCATAATTACACGGACGTTTTCCCGGTCATCCATCATGGAGTGTGGAGGAGGCAGGTCCGGTCAGGCTGTTTCAGTAGTCGCTAGCTGTGGGTTCATTATGATGCGCCCTTTCATAACTCATCATTCACCGCTAGTGTGTGTGTGTGTGTGTGTGTGTGTGTGTGTGTGTGTGTGTGTGTGTGTGTGTGTGTGTGTGCGTGTGTGTGTGTGTGTGTGTGTGTGTGTGGTGCTGTACCTATATGCATAAATATACATCAGACGCGCCTATACATATGTGAATCAATTATTAGTTCTATGCTAAGTGTTGGAAAGGTGTATAAAATAAATATGTTTTTTGTGTAGTGTTGTGGGCGTAACGGTGTATCTTATGTTTATTTTAGTAATATTCTTGTCTGTTCTTGATTTTAGTAACTTTTTGTAAATTTGTAAAAATATGTCTCGTTTATTTATTTATTTTTTTAGTAAAGTTTTAAAAGTTTCTCTCGTTGAATTGTTTTAAGTAATGTTTCAAAGTTTATTTTGTTTTATTGTTGATTTTAGTCACTTTTTTAACTTTTTCGTGTAAATTTTAGTTTTTTTTTCAGTGAATTTTAAAGATTATCTGACCCTTTAATTGTCTTTAGTAACGTTTCAAAATTTACGAATCGTCTGTAAATTTATCGCTATTATAAATTTACGAGTCGTGGCGTGTAAATATATCGAACAGTAAATCGCCTCGTTCTTAATTTACGGGTCTGCTGCCAGTTATTGTAGTGGGTGTTAATTCCTGCTCATGTTACGGCTGGTATTGGTTCTTTAGTTACGTCACAACACGTCACAATTCGGCCAGACACGTCACAACACGTCATAACTCGCCGAAACACGTCACAACACGTCATAACTCGCCCAGACACGTCACAACCCTCCAGCACACGAAAACACTAACACCCGAGTGGTTATATAATTCTCTCTCTCTCTCTCTCTCTCTCTCTCTCTCTCTCTCTCTCTCTCTCTCTCTCTCTCACACACACACACACACACACACACACACACCTACGCATTGAAACCACAGAGAATTTTAAGCGACCCAAATAAATTACAACTGCTGGGTGAAATCTGCCTGCCCGATTGCACGCAGCCATATTTGTAAGCAAGACTCGTAAAAATGAAATGGACCAGTGAGGGAGGGGTGAGGGAGGGAGGGGGGAGAGGGCGAGGGAGGGGAGAGGGAGAGGGGAGTTTTCCTCATTGGCTGAAATTGGTTCACACGGACGTTTGAAGAGTGGGTACGTGAGGAGAGAGACGGGGGGAGGAGAGAAGAAGAGGGAGGAGTGTGTGTGAGGAGAGAAAGAAAAAATATTAGGCAGGAGAGGAAGAGAAATTACATCTTGGGGCCCAATTACGTCTTGAGGTCTATTACGTTTTGGGGGTCTTGAAATCTTGGGGCCTAGACGAGACAGAGAAACACACACACACACACACACACACACACACACACACACACACACACACACACACACACACAGCAACAATGGCCACCCTGAAGACCTACCCGATATAATGCAGCTATGCACCACGCACTCTCCCTCCACCACACATAATGTCACAACTCAACCACGACCACAGCATAGCGAGAGTTCCAGCCGCTCTGACCTGACCTCACCCACCTGACCCCGAGCTACCAGAGAGTCCGACACCAGCTACTTCATCCACCTGTGGTCACGGAGTCGAGTCTCGCTTGGCATCCATTCACAACAGCTGCCGGAGGAGGTAGGAGGGGAGGGGGGGGTTGGTCAGACATGATTTGGTTACTTAAAAGTGAATTGGTTGTTTGCTCAGGTTTGAATTGTGGTTGTTGGAGGGGGTTGGTTGTGGTGGTTGGGTAGGGGCTATTGGTGATGATGGTGGTGGAGATGCCAGAGGTAGTGGTGATGATGGTTTATTTTTAGTCTCGGTTTCACAGTCAACACCCACATCCGCCTCAACACCCACACCCGCCTCAACACCCACACCCGCCTCAACACCCACACCCGCCTCAACACCCACACCCGCCTCAACACCCACACCCGCCTCAACACCCACACCCGCCTCAACACCCACACCCGCCTCAACACCCGCCTTAAATATTATCAATCGTGAGGCATCCTATCGTGTAAGGTATGAAAAGCGTCTCAAACTATCTTTACCCCGTCTGTGTGAACGTTTGTCCCTCAGCGTTACTTTATAAATACTACATAACTATTCTAACCCACTCGGCCACCCAGCACGACACTGCAATAAGCCTAGTTGTTGATTCTCTTATTTATTCCGGATTTTCTTTAAGTCTTTCATATTTTTTTCTTATCTCCCTCCGCCTTGGTCTTTAAATATTCTCTTTCGTGGTCATAGGGAAATAGTCAGGTCACGCGAGGTCATAGAAACACAGACGTAGACCTACAAAGAAACAGACAGGTTGGGGGAGGGGGAGGGGAGGGGAGTAGGGGGAGAAAGACCACGAGAGAAGGTTGAGTGTCTGTCGGGGAGGGGGGGGGGATAGGTCACGAGGACTCCCCCGGGGTCAACCTATGGGGCACGTTTGGTCAAATAGGGTGACCAGGGGTTTGGTTATGGGGGACAGGGCAGAGCACGAATGTTGGTCACGAGGGGGAGAATATAATAGACACGGAGGATGGCCATGGAATATCTTATTAGGGCCACATTAGGGCAGGGGAGTGTGGCCATGGAATATCTTATTAGGGCCACATGAAGACAGGGGAGGGTGGCCATGGAGCATCGAATAGAACCATATTTAAATCAGGAAAGTTGACCATGGAATATCGAACTAGGCCACTTGAAGGCAATGCTAAGTTGGCCACGGAACATAGGATCACGGACTTTGGTCATGGGACAACATTACGAGCCACGTCAGGGCAAGGAGGTTGGCAGGAGGGAACGACCCCACCTACACCCTCTCTCCCTCCCTTCTACCCTCCCCTCCTTCCCTCCACACCCCTCCTCCCTAAGTATGGTGAGAACCCCCAGAGTAGAGGAGTTCTCACGACACCCCCCCCCCATCCTCCCTCACCCTTCCTCGAATCCCCAGAGGCCCAGAGGCACGCCAGGTATCCTAACCCACAGATATAAACAACTCCCACGATAGCCTGGACACGGAAGGAGAGGGCCTACTGGGTGCTCGTAGATCCTGCACCACCTCCTACGTGTTGTTATTTTAATTCTGTTTTTAGTCCTTGTTGAATTACGAGTTAGAAATCAACTAATTTTCCGAGCACACACACACACACACACACACGCGGGAGAGTCGCTTCGTGAATTCCTGCCATCGTCCAGACCCTCGTATCAAGGCCCCACACCAAGTCCTGACAATTACTGTTGGGTCGTGTCTATAAAAGCATCTGGCGAGTTATCAGGGGCTCCCGGGCCATTACTTGCCACATTCTTCATTGTATTAATGCATGGGAATTGTCAGGGAAACATCCTTGTGTGTGTATGTGTGTGTGTGTGTGTGTTTAGAGGGGGAAGGAGCTGGTCTGATGGTGGTGGGGGGTGTTGTGTATGTGTGTGTTGTGTTGTGTGTGGGTGTTGTGTTGTGCTGGGGGTATGTATGCATGTATGTGTGTGTTGTGTTGTGTGTGTTTAGAGGGGGAAGGGGCTGGTCTGGTGGTGGTGGGGGTGTTGTGTAGGGGTGTGTTGTGTTGTGTTGTGTGGGGACGGGTGTGTTGTGTTTAGCCCGGCTTAGTTAATCAAGGAGAAGTCTTTCTGTAGCAATTGACTTCTGCCTTCCTTCCTCTCTCCCTTTATCTAAATTCCTCACCTTCTAATTTCCTCTCCTTATCTCCCTCCCACATTCCCTCTTTCCTATTCTCCCATTTATCCTTATTTTCCTCCCTCCCTCCCTCCCTCCCTTTCTTCCTTCCCACTATCTCAACATCTCCACCTACGCTTCTCTCTCTCTCTCTCTCTCTCTCTCTACCTTCGTCTCTGATTCTCCCTCCTTCCTTCCCTCCCAGTAGACCAAGCGGCGGCTACTCCTCTCCCGAAGGACTTTTGAGTATGAAGGAGAAGAAGAGAGAGAGAGAGAGAGAGAGAGAGAGAGAGAGAGAGAGAGAGAGAGAGAGACCTCCTAATTACTAAGTCTGGAAGCAACAAATGTTAATTTTATGAGACCATTCATAACTTTATATAGCCGACACCTAGAACGGTTCTGCCTGGTTCGAACACGTGTTTTGTTGCCCTGACGGTGTGTTCTGCTGTGTTCATCCTCTGTTCTCTAGTGTTCATACTCTATAGTGTAGTGTGTGTTCAGTTTTTAGTCTGTTCTTTGATATTTCGCGGGTATAACTACTGTGTTCTTGCTCTGTTCTGCAAAATGTTCAGGCTATGTTATTTAGTATTCACCCCTGCTAGTTTCTAAACTGTTCACCATTTGTTCACCCTGTGTTCACCTTGTTCAGCAGCGTCATGTACTTGGCACAAATGGTTGACTACTAGACTGGTCGATCAATAGAATACGGTATGTAGCTCTCTCTCTCTCTCTCTCTCTCTCTCTCTCTCTCTCTCTACACCCGCACGATACCAACATGTTTTATACACGTACTTCATCAAGTTGTTGTCGTCGTGGCGGGTTGAGTAATTTCACCCTTTCGTCTCTGTTCCGTCGTGGGCGTTTACAGATTCAGTAAGTACTACTCCTGGGCGAATTCAAGGAAGCGCCGTCCAATTAGTCAAAATTTTACGATCCCGCGAAAGATACTGCACTGGACCGCACTCGAACTAGGTGCCGAGTCATGCCATGTTAGTGCTCCACCCTTCTGTCTTGTTTTTAGTTTATGTTCCTTGCCTTCAAACCTCTTAACTTCCTGATCTCCTTGACCTTCTGACCTGACCTCTTGACCTTAGGAATATAACAGGCCTAATGAGTGTTTGTCTGTGTGTGTGTGTGCCAGCCAACCAACCACCTAACCTAACCTATAACCTCTAACCGCCTAATGAGTGTTTGCCTGTGTGTGTGTGCCAGCCAACCAACCACCCAACCTAACCACCCCCTACCATCTAACATATTACCGAGAGCCACAGCAACACACTGATGGGTGGGGTGGGGGTCTGCCTGATATATCAAACACCATCAGTACCCAGAACTGTCTACCCGAGGCCACAAATACAAACGAATTAGACGATTTGGAACAACTTTGCGCCGTTGATCGCCTCCTCCTCCTCCTCCTCAGCACCCAGGGTTGAAGGAGCTATCGATCAGTCACAATCGGTGTTTGTCATCACAGAGGGTTGGCTTTAAGTTTACGAGTCTCAACTCAAGCGTCCTATATTTAGGGATACTGGCTGCTATTATATTCTCCTCAACGCACCCTAGTTGGTCTCTTATTCTCCCCAACGAACCCTAGCTAGTCTCTTTCTCTCCCCAACGCACACTAGCTGGTTTCTTCCTCTCCTCATCGCACCCTAGCTGGTCTCTTTCTCTCCCCAACGCACCCTAGCTGGTCTCTTCCTCTCCCCAACGCACCCTGGCTGGTCTCTTCCTCTCCCCAACGCACCCTAGCTGGTCTCTTCCTCTCCCCAACGCACCCTGGCTGGTCTCTTCCTCTCCCCAACGCACCCTAGCTGTTCTCTGTACTTTTAGAGGTCGTGTCAGCTGTTGTGTGTGTTAGGTCAGCTGTTGTGTGTATTAAGTCAGCTGCTGTATGTACTAAGTCAGCTGTTGTGTGTGCTAAGTCAGCTGTTGTGTGTACTAGGTCAGCTGTTGTGTGTACTAAGTCAGCTGTTGTGTGTATTAGGTTAGTTATGAGTAATAGGTAAGTTCTTGTCACTATCAGACCACTACGGCAGTACGGGTAATGTCGACGATTATTTGAGAACAATTTCACTTTTACAAAGGTTTTCCATACTCTCTGATCTTACTCCTTCATAACCCAGGGTCTATAACTCCTTGGATAACGGTTCAGTAACTTGTAATAAGTGTTTACATCTATGACTATGTGTGTGTGTGTGTGTGTGTGCTCCATGTATACTGTATGACTGTGAACGTAAAATCCACGATAACATAGCTGGTAGGGAGCAATATATGTGGTTCCTACGTAGCACCTAGGAGTGAGAGATCCTGGGTACCTACGTCGCCATATAAAAGCACCAAGACTCGTGGCCACAACAGCCTGGTCAACACCCGGGCTGTGAAGTGATGGATGGCGCTCGCGAGGGAAGCTGTCACCCTCACTAGTGTTTTATCCATCCGTCTCCCACCAGCCACCAAGAGTGGACACCGACGGCTCTCCAGAAAGGGTCAGGCCGGACTTAGAGGTTTGATAAAGATCGACCAGCATACATCTCCCGCGGTCGTCCAGAGGTTCTCATCGACCAGGTCTTATTTGCATATCAGGGAAAAATCATAATCGTATTCAGTTTCCCCTCAATGAGGAGATAAGGGGGGTGATATGAGGGCGGTGTAAGCGGTGCCATCAAGGACTACACCGGTGTTGACTTCGGTCTGTCCCTCCTGCGGTATTAGTGAGCTCTCATTACTGATGATAATTGCTACTTAACGCCGTCGTGAGCAAGACTGATGGAGGAAATAATTTTTTTTTTTTTATCTTTAATCTCTGGTTCATTTGTTAAGACTAAGATTGTACCTGTGGATTAAGGGAGAGAAAGGTTGTCTTCTCGAGTCGTAGAGAGGCCCTTTCCCTCCCTCCCTTCGTCCCTCCCTCCCTCCCTTCGTCCCTCCCTCCCTCCCTCCCTCAGGCCATATCTAGAGGTCCAGGTCAGATCATTACCTGGGTTTAAGGTATCCAGAGTCTCAGGAAATGGAGTTGTATTGGCAAACCGAGTTCTTCCTTTCCTCCTTCCCTGACCTGACTCGTGTATCTGACTAAAACACTGTAACACAAAAAGGTTTATACCCCAAGACAAATTTGCATTAAGTAAAAGGGTAATCAAGGGATGGGTTAGGTTAGGTTTGGTTATATAAGGTAAGATTAGGTTAGGTTAGGCAAGGTAAGGACCTAACCTAACCTATTCTAGTGGCTGATTTCTATGCAAAAATGCAGGTAGGGAGGAGGTGGCTGGCTAGTGTACATACGTTATCCTCGGCCACTATATAAACGTCAGGAGTCGACTGAGGCAATCATTAACCTCCCCTCAGGCCTCTCTCTCTCTCTCTCTCTCTCTCTCTCTCTCTCTCTCTCACCACGGTCATCAGTGATGCTCGTCGTACTTTGTTTTTTAAGTTGTATTAATATGGCGACTACCTGTGGCTGGTGGACCTTGAGAGCTAACATAGTCACCGCCCTCGCCACAGTCATCGCCCTCGCCACATTCGCCACCCTCGCCACAGTCTCCATAGGGTGATGGGAACTGATGGGGAAAAGGAAGGGAAGGGGGGAAATTATTTTAGACCTATGTATCTTGTATTGTGTTTCGTTTTCTCATTGTTTATTTGTCCTCCTGTTGACCTGTAGCCAACTATCGTCTCGGTCTCATTAGTCCGTCTCACCTGCACAGCCTCTTCCAAGACACTAAGAAAAGTATTCTCTGGGATTAATGCTCCTCTCACCCACACCAGGACTCTGTGACTCCAGTTTGCGGTCCATAATTGTTCACATTTGCATATAATTTACCTCAGAACACCTTAGACGACCCTGCAATAAACGTCGCTGTAACTCGTCCTGTTTATAAGGGTGAAAGTCATTACTGTTACTCATTGACCGTGAAGTAAAATATAAGGCCTGGAGTAACGAGTTTAATTTTTCACTCATTGTTTAGTTCAGCTCCAGGGTTGACGCGTGTCATAGTCCGCGGTGTGAGAGAGGAGGTCAGTGGGCTGTGCTGGTGACGTAATGTATCACTTCGCCTCTACAAGTCTTGAAGAGCGTATTATATAACCTCATAATTATACTAAACATGAACAAGTTTAAAATATATTCATTGTCTTAGTTAATCAATGGTTACTGGTAAATACAAGCTTAGGACAGCAGACTGGAAGCGTAAATAGTCGTAGTTATTGAGTAGAGTACAGTACTGGTGCTGGCTAATAATAATAATAATAATAATAATAATAATAATAATAATAATAATAATAATAAGCACGACATCAACATTTAAACAATATGGGACTAATAATTATACATATCTGCGTTAGTAAAGGGCAAGTTAAATAGCGTCAGTGTATGAAACGTGTATGAAAAAATAATATCAAGGGAAAAATTTGACAAAAAAGATACCCGTTTGACTGAAAATGCCCATGACTGACTCGCATTATAAACTACAGTTATACTTACACTTCGGTACGCAAAGAGACAGCTTGACCGACTCTGGCTTCGAACCCCCTTACTGCCCGAACTTATAAGTCAGATACACATTTCCAGCTGTGGGTGGGTAAACGTGAAGCATGAATCACCTCACTGTAGCCTGAGAATGTGATACTAAAGGTGTAGTTAACTGCAATGTTGATGGAAATACCTTGGTACCTGGTGAAGTTGGAAGCGTCACTCGAGAACCCACTACAAAGCCAGCAGTCAAGGTGGTGTTATAGACGTCTAACCCACACGAATATGATATAAAATCGTGAATAAATACAATATTGGTGTGAATAATAATAATAAGATCATCTGGTGGTGATATAACGCTGGTTTCATTCACTGGTCGAGAGAATGTTAAGTTTGTTGACAGTGAGGTAGCAGTCTTCAGCGTGGGAGTGCGGCTGTACAGTACGTCATCCAGAATGGTGTTGGGTTGATCAGATAAGAAGTCTTTGGTGGTTGATGACTCGGTGAATTTGGCTATACACTTGGGTTAGTTACTCCAACGTTACTGCTTCGCGATATAGATTTTTTTGTAAAGGAAATGTGTGTAATATTTTTGCTAGTCTATTTTGTTTTAGTGTTTATCGGTGTTCGTGCCTGGTAACCTCTTGAGGACGTTTTGGTTACATTTGATGTCATTTATCTCAAGAAATTCAATAACGTCTCGTATTTGCTGTGTTCATCGCCCACCTCCCTCTCGGTCCTCTAGCACCCAGCTGTTGCACCATCTGCCCTCTGCCGCGCCACTCTGGTCATTTACTACTAAACTATAAAGAGTTTGTTTGGAAAATCTACTCCAAATTAGAGGCTTTCATCCGCTTTGACATAGTGTAACCCATCGAGTAACCGTAAATTGCAGAAGAGATGACCGCAAACGACAGTCTGTGTGTAAATAATGTATTGGTGATGCAGTATAAGACAAAAAGAATATTATACAATTACCTTCCAGGGCATCTTCCATTGAGTTGAGAATACAAAAGGGATCATTTAAGTCACAATGGCAGCAATAGTCTACAGCTATCAGCCTCAGTGGAGCCCCGTGGCTACGTCTGTCGTCATGTTTAACTTCTGAATTATCTCCCTGGGCGTTAAATTCTTCTTCACTCCATCCCTGGGAGGAGCCGTGTAAGTGGTGTCTGCCGCGTACAACTCCAGGACACTCGCTGCCCCCACTAATCTAAATTCCTCGACGTCGACCAGGCATGAAGCCCGTCAATACCCCAGTGTTTCTTGCCCGCCATACATGCCTTCGTGTTACCCACAGAAGCTCGTTTTATAAATAAAGTTGTCAAGTATTCGCCGGACGAGGACTCATAGCGAGACTGTGGGTGTACCTCCAGGAATGTCTACACACGGCAGCTGGTGGAGTGTGGGGGCCGCCAGAACCTGCCCAAATGTCCACAAAAGACGAGAGACTCTCCAGCCGGGGCCAACTCCTCGCCTGTCAGTCATAGCTGAATAGGGGGAGCTGGTGAGAAGGCTGGAGAAGGTAAGAGAAGAAAGAATGTTAGCATGTGTGTATGTAGCAGGGAGGGAGGAGGGGTGGTGAAGTGGCCCTCTGTAAGCCAGCTGACCCCATCTGACCCGCCTGTTTGTCCTTCACGTGACCCGTTTTTCTCGAGTCGAGTTGTTCCTTAGCCCACACTTGTTTATTCTGTCTCAAGAGACGTACTCCTCCTTCCTCGGTGTTTTACTCTTGTGTGCGACCATTGTTATTTCTCCATGTTAATAAGGTTAACAAATAAAGGGTGATTCAGACACTGTCTCTGTTCCTCCGTTGTCCCGCCGTATCTCATCTTTGTTATTGCAAGTTTCCCGCCTCCACACACGTCACCACCACGGCCACTGTCGCTCTTACATCAGCGAGGATAAGAGGCGATAATCTCGACCCGCGCGAGCTGTTGAGACACTCCACGTCTCGGGTCCGTACATGAAGCGCTTGTTCTTTTCTTCATAACTGCACAACGCTAGAAAAATAGGCTTAAATATACTGACTTGTGATCCACGCCTCAACCCCGAGAGCGCTCACGTCTAATTGTCATGTTGCCTAATTTGTTGAGCACTTTCTCTCGTGTGTGTGTGTGTGTGTGTGTGTGTGTGTGTGTTTTCTTCTCCAATACTTTTTTAGGTGTTTTGAAGTATACTCGTGATTGTGTGTGTGTTTGTATATATATTTTTGTTAATTTTTTGTGTTTAGGATTTTTCCAAACGTCACTGTCGCGCCTCACCGTCAACAGACTCTCTAGCAACCTTGACAACATTTTCCAAACACAACGTCATACACAGTCTTGTTGGTTGTGAGTTTTTTCCATCTTTCATCTGTATTTTTACGTCAGGAGGATCCACTTACTTAAGAATAACACATCACGCCACGATATATCAACGTTTCACCCAAGATTGACGTGTTGACAGTCATACAATGGCGTAATAAGGACATAACTTTGGACATGACAGCTCCTGAAGGGTTAGTGGCTGCCAGGGAGATAGTGACAGCCATTAGAAAACAAACAGCCATTCCAGTAAGGTTGTTGACTACTCTTAAAAGCCGTTAAGTGATTGTCTGTGGAAACTTTTGGGAAGAGTAATAACTATTTTATGAAAGACTAACACTGCTCTTGGATAACTTAGCGTCGTTCTAAAAGGCTAATAACTGTATCTGAAGTAGAATATTATTGCCGCTTTGTGAATATAAGTGGCCAGTCACACCCCCCTCCCCCCGTCGACCTCCCTAGACGATGTTTAAAGACAACGGCTCAATCATTTTACTCTGGGTCAGTGTTCAGTCGCTCCTGGTAGACATTCAGCTATTTGAGACAGCTATAATGTTGTTTTTTAATATGACAGCGTCGTCGAAAGGTAAAAATAAACTAAAAATGCTATGATCGTCCCAACCTTTGAAATATCCTCTCCAGACCCAACCTCTACTAAACTTGCCCTAGTCTTCCCAAGGGGTAGAGTTAGATGCCCCTGGAGCACCAGCGGCCCACCACCATGATATAAAAAAAAAAAGGTTGTAGCCCCAGAGAGGGTTAGAGGCGTCTCAGGAAGAGGCATCAGATCACATCATCCATCTTGGTCTCGGGGGAGGGGAAGGGCGTCGCCATGAAGACCATTACCACCGTGAACGTGTTTCCAGGTCGCCTCCCTCAGGATGCTACACCGTGCTGAGAGACGCTGCCTTAATCTGTGGGAGGAGAGTAACTGCAGGTGTAGCGATTATAAACATTTTCTTAATTTTCTTAATACAGATGATACTGTTTAGGTATTTAGAGGTTATTGAAGAAAAAAATTATTTAAACTCGACACAAGTCTGACTATATACGACACCGAACTATTTATTATTTTTTTTTATATTAGTTTTGGTTCAGTTTGTGTCATCTTTCATAAATTGTTCAGTGTCGACTCTAAGTTCAGATTCGTATTTTTGTGTCCAAATCGTTTCGACAACAAGAAGTTATAAGAAGAAGAAGAAGTGGGAAAAAACTAAATAATAAGCTATACATAAGAAAATAAATAAAAATATGATTATAGGGTAGGATATGTGGTTTCCCTGGCAGCCATTGGACTAGGCGCGAGTCGGTCAATATAGCCTAGTGTATTACAGCGTCAATATACAAGCAAAGGGAATTAAAGTACAAAGAGAAGCAATGTTATCTCACAAACACTGCATAAAAACACCCCATACCCAACTGTACAACAATCACTGCTAAGAATAAGAAAAGAAATGTATAAATAGCAACAGTTAAAAGCAAGAGTAGGCGAGTACACACACTGACTAGTCTAGTGCGTACAGTATATACCAGCAACATTCAGCAACAAGCACAAAAAAAAAACCGAACGTATATTAAGTTAAACATCGTTAACTCATAAACATCGATTAAAAAGAGATACTTAATATAATACAAGAATAGAATTAGTAGAAAGACGACAAAAAATTAAAGAAAAACTTCAATACAAACATTATTTGACATAGAAACATTAGCTCGAATAACAACAACACTCCCTCCACAGCTCCCTCCCGCCTATACCAACTGACTGACTCCTGTATGGAAGTTAATGTACACACACCTTTGTATTCACCGCTACATAAACAAGATCCTTTATTGTGTTGGTGACGGAGGTAGCTCAGGCCTTGGTCAGCCCTACTCTTTTAGACTCGCTGTAAAAGAGAAACAGGTTCAGCTCTTCCCAGATTTTACGAGGCTTAGATAAATTAGCTTAGAGTCCGTGGTAAGTTCGGGGTGGTAATGGTAGGGGGCATTTTTATACCAGGTGATGGGCCTTGTGGGTGAAGCGTGGTGCATATATGATGAAGCGGGGGTGAAGTGAGGTGTATTTATTATGAAGCTGGTGAAGCGGGGTGTATTTATTATGAAGTGGGGGTGAAGTGAGGTGTATTTATTATGAATCGGGGGTGAAGCGGGGTGCATTTACTGTATTATGAAGTGGGAAATAAGAGATGCATATATTATGAAGTGTGGAGATGAAACGAGGTATATATATCGTGAAGTAGGGGTTGAAACGTAGTGCATTTATTATGAAGTGGGGGGATGAGACGGTGCATTTATTATGAAGCGGGGATTGGTGAAGTTCATACGAAATGCATTTTATACGAAACTCTGTTGCTGAAATTGAGGAGAGGCATATTTAATATAAAATGCTCTCTCTCTCTCTCTCTCTCTCTCTCTCTCTCTCTCTCTCTCTCTCTCTCTCTCTCTCTCTCTCTCTCTCTCGATAACCTAAGCTGACTTGATCCAATTCACCCGAGACACAAGACCAAATTGAATGACTACCACAACACAAGAAGTGGAAGCGGAAATTAGTGCTTTTACCACCTGTAAGAATGCAGCTCTTATGTTCCTGTAATGATTAGGTTTGTGAATTAGCAATCTCCTTCACCTGGGGAGGAAAAAAAATATAAGGTCAGAATGCGCCGGAGTGATGCAGAAATCTGTATTGGCGACATCGAGTCTTAGGTGGGTGTCGGGTTTTTGTTTCGCTTTTTCGAACCCAACTAATTTCCGGATTCGAACCCGGACACTAGAACTGAATTTTCATACTGATATTGTGTATTCGGGTGAGGTTAAGTTAGAGCTGTGTTGAGGTCAGGTTAAGATAAGTTGGCAATTGGTTAGGTTAGGTTAAGTTATAATTTAAGTTGATTAGGTTAATTTATGGATGGGTTTCGTTTGATTATGGTATTGTTAGGTTAAGTTATTGCTAAGCTAGGTTAAATATTGTTAGATTAGGTTAAGTTAAGGTATTGTTAGGTTAAGCTAAATTAAATATTGGTTAGGTTAGGTTAGATTAGGTTAGGTTATATATGCTTAGGTTAAGTTAGGTTCCTGGGAGCTAATAGTCAGTCACCAATCTTTCCTTTTTATAAAATATTGAAAGCTATAAAACGCTATAGCTTCCGCCTGAGCTAAAATCAAACGATGACACCCCCTCGCCCCCCCCGCCCCCCTCAGATAATATTCTAAACAAACACTTGAAGGTCTTGGCTGCTTGATTAACTTGTACCTCCTCCTCGAGCTAAGAAGTACCGTCAGAGGGTAACACTTGAGAACATTTTCCACTCAGTGTTTAACAAGGGAGAGCGGTTCATTCGCCTCCTCTGTCGCGCTGGAGGGTGGCTTGTCAACCTCTCAGGAAGCTCCACATACTGCCTCCACCTGTTGTTGGTTGTGGTTGTGGTTGTGGTTGATTTTGGTAGTGATGGTTGTGGTTTTGTTGTGATGGTGTTGTAGTGGTTGCAAGGTGTTTGTGGTGGTGATGGTTGTTGTGTTGTTGTTGTTTCTCAGAAGGTGATAATTCCTGTGGTGTTGTTAGTAATGATTTTGTCTGGTCAAAATCTCTCTCTCTCTCTCTCTCTCTCTCTCTCTCTCTCTCTCTCTCTCTCTCTCTCTCTCTCTCTCTCAGATTACTTTTCTTAGAGTTTCCCCTTCAATTGTGTCGTTTTCTCTTTGCGTTCCTAAGTACTTCTGTCAGTACTTTCATTACAAATTTTACGTCATTTGATGGTAATAAGTATCGTAATAACGTATTTTATTAATGTTCTGTTATTACGAATTTATTGTTGTGTTATTAAAAATGAAACGTGTTCTCTGGTTAGTCACACACACACACACACACACACACACACACACACACAAGTAAACACGTAGCCAGCAAGTTTCTTTTAACCTGTAGCAATTTATTCAACTCTTATAGCAACGATAATATATAACTTAACACGAATTAAACAATGATTAGGTCGGCTGCCACCTCCCTCCCTCCCTCAGTGTGTTAGAGCGCCACACCCTTCACCTCCTCCCTCACGCCACACACCTTCACCACCTGCCTCACCTCTCCACCTCCTCCACCAGGCCAGTTAGTAACCACCTCCTGAGTCTTCCTCCTTCTACATGACGAAGGAACGCTGCTAGGAAGACAGTTTAAGATTCCTCATTAAATTGTTCGATCCACATGATACTTGGGGGAAACTTTTCAATATAATTTGGGAAATGAAAATCCACATTGAGGAAAAAGTGACACATTATTGTATTTTAGTGATGCTGTTCCATTGTGTGTGTGTGTGTGTGAGAGAGAGATTAGGATAGGTCCACCCTGGCATGATTGATCCACCTTGACACAAGCTGGTCCACCCTGGTCCACAACAAGACGGATGAGCCTTGTGTGTGACTCTCCACCCGCGTCGCCACCTCTCCACTATTTCCTATCTATCTTATCGTCTTTACTTCTCCTTTAATCCCATTTTATTTATTATTTTTATTCTTTATTCGTCTTTTCCATCTTTGTTCTGTCACTCGGTAAACAAGATTAATTTATAAAGCATATTTGTAATGTTTATAAACCGGCTCTTTGTAGGAGTAAGGCTTGAGTCTGTATGTCTGTAACGTGTTTGTGTGTGTTCAAGAGTAAGGCGTTAATGAGAGGCGCTGGCTGGCGAGGGTGAGGTATTGTACGGTCAGGTGGCGAGTAAGGGCGAAGCATAGCGAGGAATTGTGAGCAGTAGACGAAGCACAGAGGTCCAGTGTGAATAGAGGACTGGGCGTGGCGAGGAATATGAGTAGCGAGTGTGGAGAGGGAGTGTGAGTGACAGATGAGAGGAGGCGTGGCGAGGCGGCAGTATTAGGTGCGGGCGTGGCGTGGCGTGGCGTGGCGGCGGTGGCATAAAGTACCAATCCTGAGCTTGGTAAGTGGCCGCTGGCGTGCCGTGCCGTTTACCTTCGGACAGCGGCCACGTGGCGCGCCTCAGCCCCGTTCATCATGAGAACACAGAGCCCGCACACCGCCGCGTCGACAGTTGCCGACATTTCCGACAACCTCCAGACTGGTAAATTAGTCACGACTGAGCTGTGTGTGTGTGTGTGTGTGTGTGTGTGTTCTTTTATTTGTTTGATTAATTCATTTGTTTTGTTGTGAGGGAAGGATGGGCCTTGCCTTTCCTCTTTCGAGTATTACCCCAGAGAATGCCTTTAGATGACCCCCTGGAGGAACCCCCAACACCCTCAGAGAACTCCCAGAATGCCACAAGACCTCCCCAGAATATTCCACTAAAACTCCCCAGAGGAACCCCCAGAACCCACGAGAACATCCCCCCCAGGACGCCCGCAGGCAACCCTTAAAACCCTCCTCCAAGACCCCTCAAGGAGCCTGGGAACCCCAGAAGAGCCGGGGACCCCGAGAGGAGCCCCAGGACCCCCACTGCCATGTCGGCTCGTTAGCCTTCACGTTTGATTGATAGTGGGGGCCGGATGGCACACCTGACCCAGCCGCTATTACCATGTGAATGTGGGGGAGCGTGCGGCGTGCTGTTAGCCCTCCCTCCCCCCCCCACCCCGCACTTTCCCTTCCCTAGGTCTTGTCTCCCTCCCTCCCTCCCTCTCTTTCCTTCCTCCCTGCTCCCTCATCTCCGTCCCTCTCCCTCTTTCTTCCATTCTAGGTTTGTTTCCCTCCCTCTCTCTCTCTTATCTTCGTTCCTCTTCCTCCCTCATCTTCGTTCTTTATCTTCGTTCCTCTTCCTCCCTCATCTTCGTTCTTTCCGGTCCCTCCACTCTTCCCTCCCTCCATTCATTCATCCTCTCCCTCTTCCTCTCCTAGATCTTGTTTCCCTCCATCCCTCTCTCTCCCCCTTCCTCTCTCCATCATATCCGTTTTTCTCCCTCCCACACTCCCTCCCTCCCTCTCTCACCCGTGCCCCTCACCCGTGCCCCTCACCCGTGCCCCTCACCCTGTCTCCCATTAGCCTCATCATACCCACTGTGTACCCTGTCCATCCTTGCCCAATACCGCCTGGCCTCTTCATGACCCGCTGCTACACGGCTGAGGTGTCTCTGCCTCGGGTATAAATCTGGGTATGGCCAGACCTTCTCCTCCCTCCTACAACACTGCCCTTCCACCTCCTCTGTGTGTGTGTGTGTGTGTGTGTGTGTGTGTGTGTGTGTGTGTGTGTGTGTGTGTGTGTGTGTGTCCTTCTGTTCTCCTTACTCACTCACCAACACTATAAGGTCTTGTGTGTTTACCTTGCCTCCGTTATCTCCTTCATATATACATACATACATTACACACATACATACATACATACATACATACACATACATACATACATACATACATACATACATACATACATACATACATACATACATTGGAAAGCCTGTTTATACGTACCTGGTGAGAGGAACATATCAAGGTGAGGTGGCTCTGGATCTTGGGTGTACAGGTACGGGCCACTAATTCTCGTATATAAGTATCTGCTGTCACCTATAACCCGGTGTAAGGGTATCTGTCCTCCTATAACTCGGTATAAGGGTATGGTGTCACCTATAACCCGGTATAAGGGTATCTGTCCTCCTATAACTCGGTATAAGGGTATGGTGTCACCTATAACCCGGTATAAGGGTATCTATCACCTATAACTCGGTATAAGGGTATGTGTCACCTATAACTCGGTATAAGGGTATGTGTCACCTATAACTCGGTATAAGGTTATGGCAAAAAAATACTGTTACGGGTTATAGAAATACAACTCCTTTATGGCAAAGTTAATGGTAAGAGTTGCCCCTCTGATGACTCGAGACTTTAAAGGTTCCCCTACATACTTACCCATGCAAAGTGAGGTTAGGTTAGGTTAGTGATGCCCTACTTTATTTTCCAAGATTTTTAACCTAACCTAACCTAACCTAACCTAACTTAACCCTTATGGCCTTTTGACGCCTTACTTACACCGCCCTTGATGACGTTAGTAAACAACACTAACACAACACAACTCAGATTAAATTAAGTTTACCAATTTTTTTTTTACTTTTTGACACCAAATAATAATCGAGAAGTGATTCACAGCCTGAATTACGCTTGTACGACCCCATTAACTACCCCATTAAATAAGATATCCTAATAACCAAAACAGGTCATTAAACGATCCCTTGTATGGTAATTATCTTTTTATATATTTTTTTGTTCGTTATAACCAGTTCCACTTTAATTAGTCTTAAGAGGTGATGTGTATACAGGTGTCTTCTACAACAGGGAGTCACTTAAGGCGCCGTAAAGTCTGTTTTATTGCCTCCTTTACCCATCAAACTGCACGACTGTTAAAACGAAGCCATGGGGGAGGGGGAATGGGTGGTGAGGGTGGGTGGTGAGGGTGATGTGGGAGGATAGTGTGGGTGGGTGGTGAGTGTGATGTGGGAGGATAGTGTGGGTGGGTGGTGTGGGAGAGTGGTTGTGTGGGAGGGTGGTGTTGGAGGGTGGTGTTGGAGGGTGGTGTGGGTGGGTGGTGGGGGAGGATAAGAGGGTCGTGTAGTGTTTTATTTCTTGATCTTTTCGTCTATCCAACCCCTTGAGTACGACCCCAACCCCTTGAGTACGACCCTAATCCCTTGAGTACGATACCATTCCCTTGAGCTTAATACTTAGTCTGTTGAGTACGGTGCCAACCCCTTGAGTACAGTAAATTAGCCCATGGCGTATATCATAACCCCTTGAGTACGATGCTAACCTCTTTTGAGTACATTATACTGTACGATATCCACATTATTAATCCCCCCCCTGTACTCTAAGCATTAATCCCTCACGAATCGGTACAAAAACCCTCTCCCTTCTCTCCCTTCCCCCTTCCCTCCTTCCCCCTTCCCTTCCCTCCCTTCCCCTTCCCTCCCCCCTCCTCTCCTGCACCCCTCTTCCCCCTTCCTCCCTTCCTTCCTCCCCTCCCCTCCCTCCCTGCCATCTCTCTCACCGCCGCTCCCCTCCCCAACAGATGACCGTAACATCACCACCGTGGCTGATCTCAACAGGGCGACCCTCACTCTCCCACCCACATCTGACCTCAGCGCCGCGATTCTCAAAAGTTCTTACGGAGAAATATTTCTCGTAACTGTAGCTGTTAAGAAACTACCTTAACTTTGATGCGTTCACTGAAACAACACTGAGATTCTACCTTAAATTATTACGTTCAGTTAGTATAGAAGAGGCAGAGAAACGTTCCAAAGATTCCCTACCGTAACTTTCTCTCCTAATTGTTGCTAAGTGAACGTATCTAGTGAAGGTAGAATCTCTTGTGTATTTCTGAGACATTTCTTATGCATTAGTGTTTCTTTTTTTTCACATTATTTTTGTGTTTTTAGCGTAATTCAAAAAAACATTCTCACATCTTCACTTATTAGAACATTTTCCGACCTACGAACTTTTCAGAATGTGGACTCAGCGCCGCGAATACCTGGTTTCGTTAATTGCAGGTCCGACACACCCACCTTGTAAACACGCCCCAAGCACAGGGCCGCCTGACCTCTCGTGACCTCCTCGTGACCTAGAATGTCTCTGGTGTGCCTCAGGTCATTCCTTAGAAGGTACTATAATGAGCTAAGGGGTAGAAGAGGGTGGGGGACGTTTTTCCTAAGCCATGAGTAAAGTGTTGATGTTTACGTTAGGTTAGGTTAGGTTAGGTTAGGTTAGGTTAGGTTAGGTTAGGTTAGGTTAGGTTAGGTGATATATTGAGCACAGAAGATAAGGTCTTTGGTGCGTGATGAAGAATATTGGGAAATTATTTTATTTTATTTTTTTTTACACTATTTTAGTTATATGATATTATTAGATATATGTTATGAGGTGTGTGTGTGTGTGTGTGTGTGTGTGTGTGTGTGTGTGTGTGTGTGTGTGTGTGTGTGTGTGTACTGCGGATTGCAATATATCTTGTAATGACCAACTAACGTAACACAGAGCTTCAACAACTAAGGTCTTTGAAGCAAGTGTTGTAAGTCAGGTCATCCACTAGACATCGGCCGCCCTACATTATGGCGGGAAACATCTCGAAGACGAAGAAGAAGAAGAAGAAAAGAAGAAGAAGAAGAAGAAGAAGAAGAAGACGAAGACGACGACGAAGAAGACGAAGAAGAAGAAGAAGAATTAACCAGGCTAGAATGGTGGCCGAGTCAACCCGTTAGATGGCGTTTTATTCTGCCTTAAAGAAAAAGTTGTTCTACTCGCTTAGTTTTATCGTATAACCGCCTTAAATAACTCTTGGGATTTGTGAAGTTTTATTGGAGGTAAATATCGTGCGAACTATCTTATTAATGAAACTAAATGAACTTAACTTTATTTAATGATGCTGAGAGGAAGGTTAGGTTAGGTTAAATAATTCAACCTTAGTCGTGGTGTTGTTATTGCAGAGAGATACAGACAGATAGACAGAGTAATCATGGGTTAGCCTGTGATTGGAAGAGACAACAGTTTATACACCACATCCCATCTTCTACGAGTGTTAGAGGGTAGACTACGCTCAACCTAACCTAACCTACCCTACCTTACCCCGGTCACGTTGTAATAGTAAGTGTCCTCCCCTCCCCCTCAACTCTACTCACACCCTCTCCCTCACCTGGGCATTAGCGTGAGAACACCCCCGTGCCACCTGTTGGTTCTTGAGACACGTCCCGGGGCTCCTTCGTGTACCCTTAGGGAATGGCCCTGGGAAAATGCAGACCCTCTACCCCTCAGGATCTCCCTTAAGTCACGCCCCGCCTTGGTCCGGGTCGTGTTTTGGGTCCAGGTACTAGTGCGGGTTGATGATGGGGTCGTAAGTGGCTGAGAAGGGGCCACGTAATCGGGGCCATAGAGTGGAAAGGGGGCTTGAGGTAGTGGGACCCTGTGAGTGGAGATTGGGGCCCTTTTTTAAAATCCTTCGAATCGGGATGAAACCATTTTCAGGAACCTCTGAGCAACCCGCCTGGACCCAGTTGAGCCCAGGGGTCGAGGGTGGGGTAGTCCTCCCACCGGGCACGTGTATAAACAAACAGTCCTGCTGGTGACGTGAGGACCTCGTCCCGTGACCTCTCGCCTCGACCTCCTCGGTGTCTTTGGTCCATACCTGGAGTCTCCTGATTTGAGGAACGTGTGTGTGGCGGTGTAGTGGTGGGCGGGTGGGTTGGTGCGGTCCCCAGCGACACATTTTGATGGGCTGTCCAGGGCGGCAGGGTGAACTGGCAGGGTGTGGAGTGAAAGGGTGGCCTAACTCATCATACTCCAACTACTCCAAATTTAACTCATGTTATTCTTACCATGATCACACTCCACTCAAAGTCTATCATCGTCGTCTTGTTGATTTGAAAACTCTAAGACCTTCGATTACCTTAATGAGTCGATGTTACCTGAGCAATTTATCACACGCAAGATCTTCTACACCGTCGTCATAGTAAAGAGGTTTGGATTCTGGGAAAAGCGAGGAGGAGGAGGAGGATTGGGGTGAGGTGTTGATGTGGTCTCGGTACAGCGTCTACCAACACCTCTGGATCATTAAGCCGCTCCCAAATCCACGAGCCGTTAAGTTGTCCAGGTTAAGAGGGATGGAGGAGGAGCGGAGAGATGGGGGTGGTAGTGAGGGATGGGGTGGTAGTGAGGGATGGGGTGATAGTGAGGGATGGGGGTGATAGTGAGGGATGGGGGTGATAGTGAGGGATGGGGTGGTAGTGGGGAATGGGGTGGTAGTGTTAAAACAAGCTTCAGAGTGATACCGGGATGGAAACTCTTACTGGGGGCTTGTTTTTTTTTCTGAACCGGGAATTTCGGAGTGAAAAAAATCGGTCGCAGCTTTACCAATTCTAACTCATTGTAACTTAACCTGTTTTAGCAATACTTAATCTTTAGGTACATTAACTTTACCCAGTTCAACAACTCTCGACTTACCCAAACTTAAGTTAATCTAATCCGGTTCTTACTTAACCTGACCTAATCCATTTCTGATGTACCCTAATCTAACCCAACCATTACTTAACTTGAACTGACTCAAGCTAACTCAACCTAACGTAATTGAACACGACTTTAGGTGATTTTTTTTGGTTATTTCAACTACCAGGAATATTTTCGCCGTTTAATTTCGATTATATCATCGAGATGAAGTAAGATAAAAGGTCAGGTTAGGTCAAGTAAGAAGCAAGTCGAATTAGGTTAGGTTAGGTTAGGTTTCCAAAGCTGTGTTAGGTAGCGATACTGAGATTATCTGCGACAGAATTTCTGGTCATGTAAAGAGAGATTACCGGGTGACTTTACAGTGTTACTACGGTCATCTCTCAGACGACAGCACTGTGGCGGCTCTCAGTCTGTGATAAAAATATATATTAAACGCCACTGAAACATTATTAATGATCCAGAATCGTTTCGAACAATTCTGAAGCGTTCGAATACTTCTGACACGACTGACTCGAATTTCGCAACATTTTTCAAACCACTATTTTTTATAGAGTAATTTAACCCTAATTTACTAGCTACCAATTGCTAGTGTGAGACCCACATCGGCTTAGTGAATAAGAAACCTACAGCCTGAAATTCTGTTGGAGATTTATAGCGTCACGAAGCCGAGATAAGATAAGAAAAACACCTTCATCTGGCCGTAATAGCTCAGGCGCTGAGGCACATTTCAATTTCACCAAATCGAATAACATGGATCAGGCAAGACCCCCCCCCCCCCAACCAGCAACGGGTCCTTCGGGTGGGTGGGTTATCTCGCCGTCGAAGTATTTTGCCAACAGGTGGGAGGATCCCTCTAATGAGCAGGCGACGAACACGTCTCTGTGATTGAAGTCTCGTCCACCCCGACTCGAATGAGATAGTTACGACTCATCCCAGTGAGATATAGCTCGAGATGCCGCGCCCGATTGAGACGTTAGTGAGAGACTTGCTTTTCCCGAGGAGACTGTTGATTGAGACGTGGGGGGAGACTTCTTAAGAGTAAAGCATCTTGAATGAGATGCTGAGAGACCTCTCTAACCTGTAGTCTCTTGACTAAAACAAGGAGAGACTTCTTACCAGTGGACTCTCATGAGCGTCTATGCTTTGCCCGGCAGTCTCCAGCGTGCACACCTCCTCTCCCATCACCCTTAACACATTTGCCTGCATGATGACCTCTAGGCTGAACCTCTTCGATGAGACCACAAGACTCCTACCACCACTACCACCATCACAAGAGACCCTTCCCACCACCACCTCCACTCCCGCAAGATCTGTAACTTAAAACCCTTAAAGACCTCTAATGTATATACACACACCATCGACCTCCAACCCTAAGCCCAGACTCCACTCCAAGCTGCTCCTTCAGATGGTTCTGTTAATGAGGAAGCACAACACACACCACCTGATACACCCGCCCTGGACGACCTCTGCTTGGGGGACCCTACCACTGGCTGTCTCGAGGGAGCTGAGATAAGCATCGGAGACTCGTGATTACTGTGTAGTGCTCATGGGCGGCTAATGACCCACAGATGATGCTGAGGTTATTGGATACCTCGGGAGAGAATGGTCGACGGGGGATGTTAAAGGTCCCAAAGATGCTCACTTGTAAGAAGCCGACGGGGTCCTCTTACCAGCGACCTGCTCACTACTGCAGCTTTTAGAACCGTCCCTCTGAGGTGTTTCACGGTGCTTGAACCCAATGAGAGGAGACAGTGCATGTGACCAGTCATTAGCTGGAGGCAGTAAAAGTCAATTATAAAAACTCCAACGATATCACCTTGAATAATTAAACTCAGTGATAATAATAAGTAGTCAGTTAGTATTTGTCTTCAGTGATTATTTGTGTGCCTCAAGTTTCCATCTGTGTATTGGTTATTTTATCGCTCATGCTGACGAGAGGACGTGAGTAGAGCGGCCATTGCTATCTCAGTGCACATATTAGCTCATAGTATAACTCCAGAATAGAAAGACTTACAATATAGCTCTTAACATGTCCATAATTATATTCACCATGACACACTAACAGCAGTTATTAGGGTATTTAAGGGGTCAAATGGTCAGTGTTCAGAGTCGTGGTTTGGAGAAATAAGGTCAACACTGAGCTTGTGTTGGCACCTGGGTCGAGTGCTGTTCAGGTGTGTTGATGCCGTGACTGCCAGTAGTTAAGTAAGGTCAGACACTTTGACCTTTTATGACACTCGCCTCCTCCTCCTCCTCATTCTTCTTCTTCTTCTTTTCTTCCTTCTCCTCCTCTTTCTCCTCCTCCTTCTCTTCCTCCTCCTCCTCCTTCTCCTCCTTCTCCTCCTTCTTTTTCTCCTCCTCCTCCACCTCCTCCTTCAGGCCACTGTACACTCCTCACCTGAATGACCTCCTCACGACTACATGTACTAGCTTTATCATTACCCCCTCCCCTCTCCTTCCCTCCCTCCGTCTCTTCTTCTCTACGAACCTCTCATTCTTTCATCTTGTTCCTCCTTTCTTTCTTCGTAGCATATTTCGTTCCTTGTCGCACTACACCACATTTTCCTACCTCCCCTCCTCTTCTCCCCTTCCCCCTTTCCTCAGTTGCCTCACCCCACGTCCACATCCACTTCCCCCTCCTTTCCACTCCCCTCCCCTTCTCCCCCACTCAACCCCCACCAAGACCACACCTCGCTCCCCTCCAGATACCAGTCTTATGGCGGCGATTAACTAGCCTTAATTTCCTCACTCTTAAGGTTATCTAATGCCAGTTTCCATTGTCTGTGTGTCTGTCTGTGTGTCTGTCTCGGTCTGTCGTTCTTGTAGTTACACTGTTACCCGCTACTGTCCTGAGATACCTGAATAATGCGTAATATAACCTGTTTTTTTGTGTAATAGTTTGGGCTGATCGCTTCCAGGGGACATTTGTTGAGTATATCTCGTATGACATCTGATAAGCGGAGTCGAAAGTCGGGATCAAAAGTCGGGGGTCAAAAGTCGGGGGTCAAAAGTTGGGATCAAAAGTCGGGGTCAAAAATCGAGGTCAAAAGTTCGGTCCCACATTAAACGAAGCAGCATCGACCCCAAATGAGATGAATTAGTCAGGGTAAGACTCATTCCTATTACTTTTGTCCCCGACTGTCAGTATTAAAACAGCTATGGTTTATATCAGGGTCTTGTATTCATGTTTTATCTTGAGAGTAAACAAGGCGAGAGATTATGTCCAGGAGTATATCTTACGTTGTCTGTCTGTCTGTCTGTCTGTCTGTCTGTCTGTCTGCCTGTCTGGTGTTGTATGTGAGGATTCAGTGACCTATTAAGAGCTTTCTGGCAAGACCACAACACACATTATGTTTTTATATGTCACCTTCATCATCTTCGTTCTCATTTTTACCTTCTACACCTTCTTTTAACATCATTATCGTCTTCTTCCTCTTCTCTTTTCATCATCATTTTCATCTCTTTCATTATTATCGTTATATCTTTATAGGCCCCATCCTATTAAGTCGCAATCGTGGGAGGCCTGAATCCTAATAAGTTCTAGCTAAAATAGGTTCCAGTCCTAATAGGCCCAAGTCCTAATGGGCCCCAATTCTAACTGCAAGGTTAGTCTGGGGGCCTCTTAGAACTGATAGGTAAGGTTTAGATTAGTTCCAAGACCCTCTTAGTAACTGGGATCCATTTCACCAGGAACGCAACAGAAAACGACGGGCATTTGGGTGAGTGGGAGGGAGGACTCAAGCATCTTTGAGAGCTTAAGTGATTCTCAAACTATTATCTTTTATTACAATTTTTGTCATTGGATGGCGGACCGCTTGAGGGGTGACTGCTGGTGGGGTTAGCAGGAGAGAGAGAGAGAGAGACAGAGAGAGAGAGTACCATTAACTAGCTAGGAGATCCATTGACCAAGCCATTTTCTCCTGAGCTCTTTAACTGAAGGTGTAATCTCATGTGAACTAATCTCTCTCGTTACCTGTTATTACCATAATGTTATTTATTGTTGTAATGTGACACGACCCGTTATGTCAGGTCTCTCTCTCTCTCTCTCTCTCTCTCTCTCTCTCTCTCTCTCTCTCTCTCTCTCTCTCTCTCGACCTAGATATGAAAGGGGGGCAACAGTGATGGAGCAGCACATAATTGCACCATCCGGCTGGCTATCTGGCTCACGTGCCGGCCACAAGCAACAGCTCATTCCCCGGCATTTATTACCATAAAGCTCACACAAATGAATAGATAAACACGACAAGAAGGATGAAGTAAAAGGCTTTATTCCTCCAGTTATTATAGGGACGAGGAGGGTTAATACTCTCTCTCTCTCTCTCTCTCTCTCTCTCTCTCTCTCTCTCTCTCTCTCTCTCTCTCTCTCTCTCTCTCTCTCTCTCTAATGTGTGTGTGTGTGTGTGTGTGTGTGTGTGTGTGTGTGTGTGTGTGTGTGCCTGCCTTATACTTCTCAAGGTGTTTACTGCACATTCACCCACATCTTAAGACACTTGATCTTGGGTGAATATTTGGACGTATAGTGAAGACAGTAATGATGAATTATTAATGGTAATATCAGGCCTCACGTGCTTATCTCATCACCATACAAGATACTAGAGTCTGATTGAGAGGGGGGTGAGAAAAAGGGGGTGAGAGAGAGAGGGGGCCGAGAAATAGAGAGAGACAGAGAACCCCAACCAAGGATTCTTCTCACTTCGTAGATAAAGTCTTAGCGTGATATGGACGCCATTTTGTGTGTTATCTCTGTACCGTTACGTAAGTCTAACTGGATAGAAATATCTTTCCATTTACGAGAAATATTTCAACTTACGATTATTTAAATATTCTGGACCAATCGTCTCAGATTCTCAGAGGTTCGTAACACTGGTTTATGGGGAAGTGTTTCTTATCTGTATCATTTAACTTACGGTATGAAGCTGAATGGCAATATGTCGTTTAAATAGCACTGAGACTCTACCCCTACTCTCCCCTCCCCCATAGTTAGTTGCGTGGTCTTGTCCCCTATCTCACTCTAACTACCAGTGAGACACGATGGTTAAAATATCGTAATAACAACATTTAAGACCCTACCGTAATTGAGTTCTCACATTCCATACTATTGGATGCGGCAGTCGAGTGGATACAACGCTCGTCTTTTGTTCCTCGGGCCGATAGTTCGATCCCCGGGTACTCTCAGTTCACTCTGCTGGAAATGGGTTAAGTGAGTTTACATCTTGGTGAAGTGAAGGCTCTATCTACACACTGTCCGTAGTGGGAAGTCATGCCTATGGGACCTACTTTCACTTTTATTCTCCGTTACGATGAGAACGATGCGATGCCAAGCCCCTTAAGTACAGTGAATTAACCCAGTGAGTATGATTGCTGACCACATTACGACAGGAGGCCATTTGACCCTCGAGCGTGGACGTGACCAGAGAGATGTGGTCCCCCTACACAGCTGTCTACCTTTTACCTGATATATAATTAGTATTGTATGTACCTCGTGTTGTGTGTTTAGCCCACCTGTAACATGTAGTTGAGGTAATTATGGAATAGCCAGGTAGATTGTGCTCCCGTGTGTGTGTGTGTGTGTGTGTGTGTGGTTTCTGAAAGTATTACTCTCCATCCACAGTGTATGTTAAGATATGATTTAGGACTTTTACTGGTACTTCTCAACACTGTGTTTGTGTTTTATTAAAGAGAAGTTATTAATGTAAGTCTTTTTTTAATACCATCACCACTTGACACTCACGACACTTGATCATTATTTATTTTAATTGAAGTTTCTGATTTCTGTCTTACTCTGATTCAAAAAAATTGTCATTATATTTTCTAACTTCTAATTTTGATCTCTAAACCATTCTAATTCTAGCTTCTAACTTCTCTGATTCTAAATTTGCTGTGGTTCGTGTCGTGTCGTGTCGTGTCGTGGTCTCCTCGTTGGCGTGACACACACCCTCTTATCAGACTCTCCTAACACCACCCCGATGAGCTCCCCCCCCGTGTTTGTATTAATATAATTTCTCTGTTTACACGATGGGAGTCGCATGTGTGGTGGACATTACCTGGCCATCAGGTAGCCATCGGCGGCGGGTCGTGAGATGGTGAAGACCCGCCCGCTGATCATATGGCCATGATTTACGACCTGGTCCTCATCTCCTCCTCTACCCCCTCCCGCCATCACCACCCTTCAGGCCTGCTAACCGTACCTCAGACTTGCCAACCTCACCCTAGGCCTGTCAATCTTAACCCCCAGGCCGGCCAATTTTACTTCAGGCCTGCCAACCCCTTCCTTTACCGCTTTTCAACCTTACCACAGGCTTACCAACTTTGTCCCAGGTCACTTAACTTTACGGTAGGCCAAGTAACTCCAGGCCTACTAACCTCACCCAGGCCTGTTGACCTCTCCCCGCCATGTTAACTTCATCTGAGTGCTGTAACATCCGACGTAACTAGCTCCAGGTCTATTAATCATTGTCCAGTGCTGTCTGTTATCACTGCGGGAAGACCAGTTGGCCGTACACAGAACTGCCAACCTCCCACCCACGGTTACCAATCCTTACTCAGAGCTACCAATCTCTATCCATGGCTGTCAATTCCAACCCAGGACTGCCAACCTTTACTTCGATCAGACATTCCTACCAAGAACTGCAGCCTCTCCACCCAAGATTGCCAATCCTTACCCAGGGCTGCCAACTCGAATCCCAGGCTATTAATCCCTACTAAGGACCACCAACACTCCTCTCAGTGCTACCAACCCTCACAGTAGGGGTCATTACAGCCTGGGATAAAAGGCAATGCACGCTTAGGGCTGCTATATAAGGCTACCAAGAGCTACCAGTACCCACGCAGGACCACCAAGAGATACCAGTACCCATGCAGAGTTACCAAGAGCTACCAAGTCGAGAGTATTCATCCCCCTAAGAACTCACCACTACCAATCCTAATCACCACTAACCAATCCCTGAATTAGGTTGCCAATTCCATTCTTCCCACTTGCCTTCTTAGTCCCCTTGACCTATCGCCACCATGACCTCCATATTGTCCCCTTCTGAAGTCTTTCGCAAGTCGTACCAAAATTAGGTTGAGGTAGAATGTTCCAACAACTTGTTTATTGTTGACATCTTTTGTTTTTTACGGAGGAATGAGGGACAAGAGATGACCTTATAGCCATGATAATGAAAGAAATGGTGAAGGTTAGAGACAGATATAGAAGGAGAAAGAAGGATAAGAGGGAAGAAAGATAGGAAGAAGGAAGAGGTTCAAGTTAAGAGAATAAGAAGATTAATTGTTGTTGAGATTTTGAGTACGTTGAAAAATGATGCTGAAGTGACAACAGACGGAAGAAGGAGATTTTTACCAGAGTCTTAGTCCAGAGCCTTGTCGTGGAGTCTTATTGTAGTCATATCTTGGAGCCTTATTCCAGACCCTTGTTCCAGAGTCTTGTTCCGTTGTTCCAGAGCCTTTTTTTCAGGGTGGTACTATGCGGGAAAAAGAATAAGAATAATAAGGGAGAATGAATGAAAAGAAAACAAGAAAAATAAATAAAAACGAACACATAAAGAAAAAATAACTAAACGAATAAATGAAAGAGAAGAAAAAGATAAAAGAAAGCAAATAAGAAACAAAAAAAGATTAAATACGAGAGACAGCAAGAAGAAAAAGAAGTGATTTATATACATAGAAAAGATGAAACATGTGGTGGTGGTGACGACGATCTCTGCCAGCCTCACCCCACACAGTTCCCGGACCTCCCTCGACACACAGACTGAGACCCCCACATAACTCTTCCCCCGACCCACACACACACACAGCCCTGGCGACAGTCTGTATGCAATAAACTGATCCTGATTGCCATCGCCTCTATTGGTTTTTCTCCCTGGCACGAGGTATGCAATTATCAGGATTTTTCTTTTAAGGGGAGGAGGGAGGGGGTAGGAGGGGGAGTGGGGGAGGGGAAGGGGTAGATTGGGGAGGGGGAGGAGGCTGCTGTATCTCGATTCGATTCAAAACAAAACATGAATCATTGTCGTCGGATTCATTTACATCTTAATGGCGTTTGTGACCCCATGGTTCTTTCTCTCAGCTGGCAACGTCACGGCCTCGGGGTCAAGAACGTGCGGACCAGCTGTAAAACATAAGGGCGAAATGGACCTTCAGAGGGGAGGGATTTCTGGTCGTTATGCAGATGGTGATTAGTGGTGATTGATCCCCTAGTGGTGACAGACAGGGGGCGGCGGCTTCCCACAGATCCTTGAAATTGGATAAAGTTATCTTGGTGGTGATGTGTGAATATATTTCTTTTACAACCTCTCGTGTGTGTGTGTGTGTGTGTGTGTGTGTGTGTGTGTGTGTATGTGTGTGTGTGGAGTGAAACATTACATTGTGTCATATTACAGCACTAGAAACAATCATTATTACCTGTAGTGTGAAATTATTGCGAAACACTATAGCGAAACAGAGTGAAACAGCGAAATAACAGGAGTGAAGCATTTGAGTGAAAAATTTGAGTGAAACATTTGAGTGAAGCAATTGAGTGAAACATTTGAGTGAAACATTTGAGTGAAGCAATTGAGTGAAGTAATCGAATGAAACAAAAAAAAGCAAAACAGTAGAAGGAAAAACATAAAGAGTGAAACGTGGTGAAGCATATAAGAGCGAAGCCTTTTAGTGAAACCAGTTATACCACATGAATATTAAGCTACCAGAGTGAATACTGAATAAGAGTGAATACATACACAACTAAATATCCATCAGGGTGAATATATACATAAGTTTATTATACATTTAGAGTGAATATACATCAGTTAATACACATTACAATAGACAGTTAATAAAGTATACATACCCACTACCTAATGGATACTATGTATTGTAAGAGTGAATACAGGCTTTTAAGAGTGCATGTATGCATTTAAACACACACACACACACACACACACATACACATTAAGAATGAATGAGTGAACGTAGGAGCAGGGATTGAGCGAGAGAGACAGACAGACAGACAGACAGACAGACAGATAGACAGACAGACAGACAGAGCCACCACTCCCCCCTCTAAGTATCCATTAGGTGTGTGTTTTTTTTTATTAGAGTCAATTAACGATACTTCTCTTGGCAAATTTGGACATAAATTACACTTAACCCCCCGGTCGACCTCCTCAGCCAGCTCTCAGACGGTAGGATGTCTTCATTAAGAAATCTTGATTATTTAGCATACGGAGGGTGGGTCAAACAAGCCTACTAGCTCATTAGTAGACAATTATCATGCCTGAGTCGTGTTGCTAGAGGCTGTGTTGGGGAAGAGTGGGGTGGAGTGGAGGTGGTGAAGTGAATAGAAAAGGCCTTGTAACATAGGAAACGAGAGAGAGAGAGAGAGAGAGAGAGGTGGATGGAAGAGAGCCAGTAAAAGAAGAAAACTTTGCTGGAAGGGATGAGATGGATGAGTAGAGCGGAATGTTGGTGGTACTGGATGGAAGAGAATCAGATGAAGTGTGGGAGGGAAAATGGAACGGGATTTGGAGAGATGGATGAATGCCTGGGAGAGGAGGAGGAGGAGGAACAGTAGTGGGTGCTACAATAGGTTGGGTCGGGTGGGATGGTGGAAGGGGATTAGACTGCAAAGGAATGGAACTGATTGAGTTACAGAAAGTGAAGGAAAGAATAAGGAGGAGAAGGAAGAAAGGTAGGAACAGGAGTAAGAGAGAGATGTGAAAGAAGGATATTTAGTGTAGAATAATGACAGACGTGGGAAGATGACTGACTGACTGTTGGTGTTCTTGTGTATATAAAACAAACTTTGAAGAAACGAGTCTATAAACACAAAACTACAATGAACCACGACGTTAAAGGCATAAAAGATCAGAACCTGTTTAAAAGCATAAGGTAAGTACATGTAATGGGATCTGAACCTCCTGTGTGGCTAGAAGGTGGGATCTGAACCTCCTGTGTGGCTAGAAGATGGGATCTGAACCTCCTGTGTGGCTAGAAGGTGGGATCTGAACCTCCTGTGTGGCTAGAAGGTGGGATCTGAACCTCCTGTGTGGCTAGAAGATGGGATCTGAACCTCCTGTGTGGCTAGAAGGTCTGAACCTCCTGTGTGGCTAGAAGGTGGGATCTGAACCTCCTGTGTGGCTAGAAGATGGGATCTGAACCTCCTGTGTGGCTAGAAGGTGGGATCTGAACCTCCTGTGTGGCTAGAAGGTACAATTTGTATTTATAAGTCACTTTTTACCCCCTTTGAAACTTTCATTAATTCCTATTCAACTTGTCTTTAATTTATGTGAATTCATTACGTAGGATCATTATGCAGCGTATAAGGCCAAGATAAACTCCCGTGGGCCAAAGTTCACAAACTATTATGACCGACTTTTGGAGCTTCTGCAGACAGGGATTGCAGGGGGCGCTCCCATATTTATGACTGCAGATAGACTAGTATGGATCACAGCATTAACTCGTATCTTGTAATTTGAGAGTTTGAGGACGAGAAAGTTGGTGGGTGTTGTGAAAGAGGTGAGCTATCAAGTAAAGGTCAACGGGAGGTAAAATTTAGATGGTATAATGAAAGAATTGGGTGATTTACAAAGATGGACTAGCTTAAACTACCCCCCCCCCCCTCTCTTACTAGCTTGTTCAGTGTGGTCTTGTTAAACCTCGCGAGTTAAATAATGGATCACGGTAAGTAGGAGGAAAGATGATGACCACGGCCCTAGGAACTGGTCGTCTTGTGTGGGTTTGCAGCCGAGAACGTCTTTGCATTCCTGGCTACTAGTAAAGGCTATACTGTATATTCTCCACAAGATATGAGATGACTAGACTATGGTTAGCTTGGTATGGTAGCCCAGGAATATATATTATAAATAGATGTGAAGGATAAACAAAAGGCAAAAGATTAAGAAAATTTTATAGAGTTTATTCAAGAACAAGAGTCAGGTCCGCTGTTTGTTTACTTACATGATCATAAAAATCGAGTTTGTAGTTTAAGTTGAAATGCAGAATAATTAAAAAAAAATACAATACTTCCTCCTATAAATGTATTCATGTCTAACCACCGCAAAGATGGAGGCAGTAAGGAAGATGTATCCCAGGGTGTGGTGGTGCGGGGATGTGGTTTAAAAGGTGTGGAAAAAATGAAGGTTAAGACGAGACGGGACTCCCAATATTGGGTGAGACATTTAGTAGGTAATGACGGATTTAGACAGAGGGGGGATTGGAGGCTTAAGGGGGACGTGGAGGTGGAAGGGCGGTGAGGGACTTGGAGGAAGCGTGACCTTGTAATATCTTTGTAAAGTTTATGTTTTCTCCAAAAAAAATAAATTAATAGGATGTAATAATCGCTCATGTTACTGCTTTGGGCTTCTTGTTACCCTCTGGCATGTCGGGAGCAACGTGCCCCCCCCCTCCCCCCCACACACGGCCTCCTCCCCCCTCCCCCCCACACACGGCCTCCTCCTCCTCCCCCCCTCCAAGTCTAATCAACCCCTCGAGCCTTCGGTCATCGGCCGCTTTAAACACTTGCCTTCCTCCCTCCCCCCTCCCCTCACTTACTGCTCGAACTTGAAATCCTGCCTCCGCCCCTGGCAGGTGAAGTATTACTAGGATAATATTTCATCTCCTGTCAAAAATAAGGGTGTGTGTGTGTGTGTGTGTGTGTGTGTGTGTGTGTGTGTGTGTGTGTGTGTGTGTGTAAAGAAGACATGGGCCTATTAAAAGTCATTGTGGTACAGACATTGAACCCTTTACTGTGCTGCTTAAGAGGATAAACCAATTAATATCCCTTCATGTTGGTCCCAAAACACGTACTGCCACTGAGACGTGATAATGGCAGCCACTCGGGTTTATTCTTTTCATATACATTATAATCATTATTACATTGTCTTCTAAACCTTGCAACATTTATCAGAATATAGTCAAACTCATTTTTTTTATTAATTTATAAATGAAATATTAAAAAATCGACATTGAATAGTAATTAAGTTTCTGGAAGTGAAATCAAGTCGTCTTTCTTATCTGTGAATGACTGAGTGAATGACTGAGTGAGTGACTGAGATGTTTTATTTATACACATGTTTTATGACCCATCGTTTTTTTTTGTTTTTTTTTTGTTTTTATTAGCTCGTGTGTTTTTGGTGTTGCTGTCAAGAATGAGTCTACTGTAGGTATCTGTTAGGCTTAAAGAACGAATTGGATCACTGAGCTAAAAAGGTGACCACAACAAATTAACCAGAAAGCGAAATTTCCGTCGTGGATTTTTCCCAACAGCTATAACGCTTTTTGGACGGTCTCGAAATACCTCTAACCTAACCTAACCTAACCTAACCTAACCTAACCTAACCTAACCTAACCTAACCTAACCTAACCCAACCCAACCCAACCTAACATACTGCGTTATCTTCACCACTTGTTATATATAAATACATTGTTCTGTTTTTAATATTAATTTACCTCATTTTCATTGTTTACATTTGATCAATTTCCTTTGTTTAGTAATTGACGTTGATGTTAATGTATTACTACTGTTTATTAACGAAGGTGTCTGAGCGTGTGTTGAGTGGTAGTTAATACACCAATCATTATCACTTCAATGTTAACAGTGAATTTACTACGGATCGTTGTCCATCACAGGTGTTGTATATCCTGCCGACTGACTCATGACTCACAGGTGTTGTATATCCTGCCGACTGACTCATGACTCACAGGTGTCGGTCATCACTATCATCGTTCCCTGAAAATAATACACAATTAAATAACCAAAACTAAACTAACTCGCCACAGTATTAGCGCCCCTCCCACCCTCCCCCTCGGCTGGCTCCTCCCAGTCATTTTACGATCGTCCTTCGTGCTCGACTCCGCGATGTTTATGGAACCTTAACGACGCCGTGTCAACATTTCTCGAAGCTCCCTTTTTTCCATCTAAATATGATAATTTTATTGATTATTATTATTCAGTGCAGCTCCTATTCACCCCGCGGGGCTCCGGCCTTTGAGTGGCGGACCAGCTCCAATTTCTGCCAGTTTTGGTGAGGTCGTCCGGCAGAGCGTTCGTACCCTGGCGCTAAATATGTTGGCTGCTCTCTCACAGCTTGACAAGTCAATGATGATGAATCCTCTCACACAATTGCGTTTAATTTGCTGGAGTTTACTGTTGTCATTATGAGTGTGTGTGTGTAGGATTGGGTGGTTGAGGCGTAGGAAAATGTTGGTCGGTAATTACACACACACACACACACACACATTAAGAGATAAGAAATTAATCTGTTGAGTCCAGAATAAGTTCAGGTCAAAGGTCACTTGTATAGGTCAAGTTTTTGCTCAGTCTCAGGAGGCCAACATACCTTCGTCAGCAGCAAGCAGTAGTAGGGCAGTATCTATTATTCTGCTCTCGGCCGCTACATCACCGAGGCGCTGGATATGGCGAGTGTGTATAAGAAATGATAATAATTACTAAATAGCTCTAATTAGGATAAAGATTGGCTTGGTTTAGTACTGTAAGGCTTATGTTTTTGACAGTTTTGGCCCAAAATTAGATTATGTTGAAAATCACATTATAGGTACTTCTGTGCATGCTGATATCGAGTATATGGTCCTTGATTCGATTGAGGGGTAATTAGTGCTAGTAATGACACTTGAAATATTTTAGTTACATTATTTCAATGGTAATTACTCGCCAACTATGGGATTCCGAGGTGCGATTTTGGTCTTAATGTGCTATTCTGTAAGTTAGTTAAACCCCTTAAATTTCAATTCTGAGAGAAAAGTATATTTTGGTCGAAAAATTACTAATGTGTAAGAACTTTAGTTAGTTAGATTACAGGTATAATTTTAAGTGTTATCACAATTAGGTATCTCTTATTACTACTTTGTTTCCGTGCAGTGAGTCAAAGAAGCTGGGAAGATGGATGCTTTCAGTGAGGTGAGATAAGTAGATCGTACAGTACATATACTTATAATGTACTGGATATATTTCATTCAATAACATTTTATACCGGTATATACTGTACATACATTAAAAGTATAATTTATTGTTTTATATTTCACTTATGTTCAACTCATAAATGATATGGCATAAGAGAAAAAAATGAGTAATATTAATCAACAGAAAGAATCAGGTCAGTGAGGGGGATTTCGATGTTCTTTTGAAATCCAAGACGGCGGACGGCGGCATCAGCCAGTACCTACCACTACCACCCATTATGTTAAGATTCAGATCAATGGTTTTTGACCCCTTGAGTACAATGCCCTCCTACTCGTCGTAATCAAAGGTTAGGTTATTGTACTCGTTGGGTTCAGATATCAGGGTGTTGGCATCTTAATCAAGGGTGTCGTTGAGAAGTAAGTGTACTGTATGTTTACCTAAAATAAAAATACCTGTGTTAATTAGGAAAACAGGTAATTATGTGTTATTTTGTCTCCGTGATCACAAAACATCTCTACCTAGGTCAACATTCTCAGTGGTTTGGTCCATCAACATTTCTCGTAACTGAATGTGTTGAGAATGTGTTCCAGAAATTAAATATTCACCCTGGTCGTGTCCCTCTCAATGGTGTTCAGGAAACGTATCTGGTTGAGGTGTTTTAAATGTTATTTTCATGTTGTTTTTGTGTTTTAGCGTTAGGTACATCCATAACATAATCAGTAATAAGGAATATTCAACTTACGCTACTTTAAGAATGAAGAATCAGCGACAGTACGGGTAAGAGATGAACCTAATGTAACCACTTGACCACAGTCCCCCCCTTCCTCCTCCCTTTCCATTCCCCCTTCCCCCTCCCCCCCATCATCGGGAGCATCAGGTGTAAAATTATATAATCACCCGCTGACCATCACGACCCACCTCCATCAACAATTTGTGTACACCTTTACCTGGATGGTGGCGTGGGCTAATTACCTTCACTTGGTACTGATGGAAGAGTGGGGGGTTTTTTCTGGGAATATTTTTTTACGATTTTTATGATTTATACAGAGATAATTTGACGACATATCGATCTGTGCTAAATGAGATTTTTAATTTAGTGATGTGTAAGTGTATTGGTGATTGAAGAATAGTTATATGGATATTTTATTTTTATTTTTAATACTGTACGTAACTTTTGGTCTGGTAACACTGATGAAGTTTCAAAATTCGCCAGCAAAAGTTTTAGTTATTTGTAGTTTCATTTTTTGTTCTTGTTGTTGGTTGACATTTGATTTTTTTTTCGTTCATACATGGGTCAAATTCCTTAGTCACCCTTGTTAATTTTAGTCATTTTCTGTAACTGTTTTTATTAGAGCCATCGTCTACATTAATGTGATGTTGACTTCAACTTTTAATTCTTTTCCTTCACTTACCTTACAAAAAATCGCATTATAGAAAATATTTATGGATATTAAACGCAGTATTTCATAACAAGTTTTCTGATGGCGAGTCTACTTTTTCCTCATATTGTTTATTGTCGTCAACTGAGGCGTTTTACCGAGTATCTGAGCCAGCGTGGATGGAGCCAGAGAGACGCTCAGATAATTTTCATAATTATCTCTAATACCAGACCTGGATTCTTTTAAGGTCCGTCCGTTAAATTATGCCCGTAACTGATGATGTAAGAGGGCAGCCAACTGACACATTTAATCTCGGGTTAAGAGATAAAAATTAAACGTACGCAAATTTGAAAATCTAGACCACAACAATTTAAACCATTACTTACAAGGCAATCAGGTGTGGCAGAGCTCGCCCAGCCTCGTTATTTTGATTTATTACAAAAAAAAAATTATATCATTGTGACCTTTACTTTTGACATATGAAGGTCAATTTCATGAGTCACCCTGAGCGGTCTTCATACTATGTACTGTACATTTAGAAAATTTGTTTTGTGAGACACTGTACTGTATAAACAAGTTTTTTTTTGACATCCATGTAATTATTGTCGAAAATTTGTCAGCTGTAACGTCATTGTCGTGAGAAACCTGATGTCGTAGAGAAAAGGTCATTATTTATGGTTAAAATTCCCCTGAAATTGTTGTTTTACAATAGTTATTAATCCTTGTAAGTGAAACGTGAAGACAGTATCCTCAGAAATTGTTAGCTGTCGGAGGTGGATCACTAACAGACACCGGGTAGGTATGAAGCCCTCATGTAGACACCCGGGAAGAGCCAACTCGTTTCAGGGGATCCTCCCGACGGGTTTATCAGGGTTCCTTTGTGAGGAACACGGTGTTGCTTGTGTTTATATTTAAGGAACAGCTCAGAGCCCTTATCCGTGACTACACTATCAGCTACACTACATTAATATTTTCATAATCCACTAATAATTTCGATAAACTTGACTTAAATCTTTCATAGGATTAGATTCACACACAGTAGTCCTAATAGGTTTTTTTTTTATACAGCAACACATCATGAGCCACGCTTCACTTCTCAAAACGAACATTATACAACGGTCGGTGGTCGTACTACTCGTTTGTTATTACCAATAAATCCACAAACTGCAATAAACCAACATAATTTCACTGATTTTATGAAGTGTGTTGCGTGGTGGGTCCAAGCGCTCTCCCTTCCCCCCGACCTAGAGGTGATTCCTGTATATATTGTGTGAATAAAAATATCTGAGTGTGAAGAACAGCTCTCTGCCTCACTGCCTCACCAACACTATATCATCGTATCGACATTAAACTCTCTGGCATAAAAGCGTCATGGGTTTTATGATGAAAAGCATGATGATTTACCTATCTCGTTAATTCTTACGTTTTTGGAAGCTGTAGAGAATTTTAAAGTTGAATCTGGAAACAAAACTTCTCGAAAAACGATAATAAAACTGGTCCGCATTCACGCCACAGGAAACACAAAAAGGTGGAAATGTTGAGTTAAGAATGAAAATCACATACCAGTGTCCCAGTCTCGTGGCCGTTATGGATTTATCGGGCAATTACCATTATGATGCCCATCCTAGTGACCGTAATTGGTGTTTATGTACACGACTGGGTGTATCTGTCGCAGTCTGGCCGTGTAGGCGCGGGCGGGCAGGGACAACATGCCTCCTCCGGGAAAAGGCAGAACCAACAGAGTCCCTGTACTGTATTTGAGAATTAAATGACCAAGAAAGGCGAAAAATGAGAGCATGAGTTTGATTCTAGTGGCAGACGAGTTAAAGGAAAATTACTTCAGTCGACATAAACTGTAAGATGTATAAGAGAATTCCACTGATTTTAACTTTATTCAGAAACAACAGTATTTATTTATCCTTACGTATTTAGTATTTAACAAATTCGAAAAATGAGTATTTGATTATTATCCTCATCGAAGGAAAGATATGAACTTTTTTTTTTTTAGTTCTAAAGCCTTGAGAGGAAGCCTAGTGAATTCCTTTACTTTCTGTTCGTGCTTACATGCTTCCTAGAGTTATGAACACATTAACTCAAATAACCATGGATTTTAACCTATCACGTTATAACGACAACAAAACCTAACCTAACCTATCACGGTACCAGGACAACAGAGAAGATCAACAAATATCAGTATTTTGTGTCAGTGTACAGAGTTCTAATACCTAGACTGTTATTGTTTTGTCTCGACTTGTGACTTGACCACCTCTTAACTGCGAGGCTCGGGGTGTAATTATGTGTAGCCTCGTAAATTTAACACTTAATTACGGTAGAATTCCGTTAAGATGACGATTCACCTCATTTGCTAAAAATAAAAAAAAAACTTGTAACTGGAAATAATTAACCAGATCGAGATATAAAAACAGAGAGAAAGAGTGAGTGAGTGAGTGAGTGAGTGAGTGGTATCAGTTGGGAATTTATACATTACACGTGGTGGTTAATTGTAAGAAAGGTTAATTAAAGTCTTGGTCAGAAGTTTTGGGGGTGGGGGAAAAATATATATATAAAACCTGTTTTCTTGTCTTCTTTTATGATTACTGCCAAACCTGAGAGTCTGGGAATGTTGCTCTGGTAGACGTGGCTCCTAGTACCTGTTTCTCCTCTTCCTGTTCTTCTTCTACCTCTACCTCCTCCTCCTCCTCCTCTTCTTCCTCCTCCTCTTTTTCCTCATTCTCCTCATCCTTCTTCTTCTTCTTCTTCTCTTTCGCTGCTGCCACCTCCTCCCTCCCACTCTCCTTGTCTCCTACTTTCCTTTTCCTGCTTCTCCTTTCTTTTTCTTTCTCCTCCTCTCTTCCTCCTCCTTCTACCTCCACCTCCTCTTTTTCCTCACCGTCTCTTTTTCCTCCCACTCATCCTCCCACAATGCTCTCACGCGCTCGTACAACACTTTAATGAATCCTTTGAGAGTTAACGTCTAGGCAAGCAACTGATTAACTCCACAGACGTAGTAAAGCTTGTGGTGATCCTTCTCTGGTAATTACATCATTAGACCCTGTAATGTGTGTGTTATAATCGTAGTTATTTCTTCTCTTCCAGCTCTAATTAGTAACCTTCTTCACTACGATGATTTAACCCCTTCAGTATGATGATTTAACCCCTTCAGTACGATGATTTAGCCCTTCAGTACGATGATTTAACCCCTTCAGTATGATGATTTAACCCCTTCAGTACGATGATTTAGCCCTTCAGTACGATGATTTAACCCCTTCAGTATGATGATTTAACCCCTTCAGTACGATGATTTAGCCCTTCAGTACGATAACCCCTTAAATACAATGACTTAAAACCTTCAGTATATGTGAGGTCAGGGCAATTAAAAAAAAATTCCGAGGAAGTAAATTTCAAAAGTCACTTTGCCCGGGACAAGTAAGTGTTCCACATCATCTGGACGGCCTGATAAAGTAAGTGAGAGAGAGAGAGCGTATAAACAAGCGAAAAATAGAAAGTGATGGAAGAAGGGAAGTAGATGGATAGAAAACAAAGATCACGAGAGAGAGAGAGAGAGAGGGAGAGAGAGAGAGAGAGAGGGGGGGGGATAAGCCTTGGGTGAGTGACGTCATGGCATCTTATTTAACCTTTGACCCGCCTTAGATTTATGACCTACTCTACGACTCTTTCTCTCTCTCTCTTTCTCTCTGACTAAAAGTAGGAGCGTAAATAGAAGATAGAGAGGGATAAATACATGAGGTTTAGAGAAGGGGAATGTAATTGAGAAGCAAAAAGAAAATGTAATTGGACTGAATTAACAAGAATAAGAAAATGGAAGATAATTGGTGTAAGAAATGAATGGATAAATAATACAGGTGAATAAACGAAAAATAAATAAGAAGAATGAGGAAATAATGGGTTATGAAATAGATAAATGTGTATAGTGTGTAGACAAAGAGTATTAGTGAATTTTTGTCACTTCTTTTACCGATGGTTTAATTTGTGATAGCTGTTCCGTATCATGCAAACTACTCTACCTTCGTTAGTCTTTACGTATCGCCACACCCAGTAATAATTCCTAATTTAGTTTTGATTACGCGCCGTTACATCTCTTCATCGAGGGAGCTGTAACCAAAATATATTAGTCTACCCAGCATGAAACATTTTCTGTGAATACGTTACATTAGATGTAAGATAAACTCTTTTATTTTAAGACATATAAAGAAAGTTACAGTTAAAAGATAAACATGATATCAAGAATGTGTTATCATCGTCACAGGTCTCACTATCGTCATTATCGTCGTCTCCTCGTCTCCAGAAATCCAGGGCGAAATTTAGCTCCGATTTTCAACTGCTTACATTCTGGCTGTTTTCGTCAATCGGTTATAAAACACATTTGACTCAATTAAAATTCTGTATAAAATAGGTTTGATTTATAACTGAGAATGAACCGTATGTCGTTGTGTTCATTAACTCTTATGATCTCCATATATCCACTCCTTTCCACCTTCTTCCTCTTCTTGTGGACACTTACCTCCCTCCATCCCCGTTTCTCACCCGTCACCTCTCCCTCAGTTCCTCCTCCTCCCCTGCCGCCACCTTCAGGGCGGCCTGGTGGCTGTAATTGGTAATATTTCTCCTAGAAGTTTCAATTAAGGGAGGCGTGGCCCACGGGTGCCCCATACCGCGTGGGGCGGGGCGGGGCGGCACCGTGTGAGGCCCATCACTGCCGTAAGCGGCTATCGCCACCCTTATGAATACATATGCAGATCCAGGTGGCCTATCGCCGGCTGATGGATGGTGGTTGTTGAGACCCTTGATGGATATCCTTCCCAGAGCTCTGTCGCAGGGGCTACCCAGGGGTGATGTAGGGAGAGGGAATTTGTCTTCCTGTACGGGGAGGTTAAAGGAGGATGTGACCTCTCTATAGATAAAGGAGCTATGTTTACCTTGCAATTTAGAGGGAGTTAATTGGGTAAATATCTGATGAACAATGATGGGAAGCTTGCCATAAGGGCAAAATGTTTCTTATTGTGTTATGTACGAAGCTAAGAGTGAGTGGCCACCTGTTTGTGTACTGAGTTATAGTCAATACCAAAATCTGTTTCTAGATCTCGTGGTAGTGAGTCTTGTGTTATGTATGGGGGTTTTATGCAAATTTAATGTGTATCAGTATGCAGTATATGTTTGTTGCGTGTTTATCGTGAATGTATATGAGTCAGGCAGGTCAAGTTAAGTGGTTAATTAATCTCAGAAAGTTTGTACGTGACATAGCTTTATTTTCTTACCGTGCATCTCCTTTCGAGTATTGCTTAGTTAACATCCACGTTCGTAACTTGCCGACACACTCTTAGTTGCTTACGGTCTATAGTGTACTCTATATATCGTTATGTAGTGAAGATCAAACAGTAATTCATATCTAAAACTTCCCCTCTGGCACAAACGGCTAGGATTATTAGCTTGGAGAATCAACATTAAAATTCATTCTTTTTGTTCGGTTAAAAGTTCGGCACCAAAGACCTGAGTTTCGTGGTCTCGTGGTATTAGACGTGGTGTAGACATATTATAAGCATGGTGTAGGCGTGTCAGTGCGTGGTGCTGGCGTAGGATGGTGAGCCGAGGCGTGTGCGGGCGTGGCAGGGTTGGAGCATGTTCAGCTAATGTAATGTTCACGCGCGCCGGAGGACAGGTCGGAGCTCCTGCCCCTGACACTACGCCTCCACCTCCTCCCAGCCCTCCACCTACCAGCGTTTATAACAAGGTAATAATTAGTGCTCAGAAAAGGGGCCACATGTAAGAAAAGGCCACCCTACCTTCTTTCCTTAACACCCATGGCCACTACCCCACAAAGAGCCACACTCTCGCCCCCCGTCAGTGACATCATCACCCAAACACAACCTTTGATGCTCCTGGTGGCGAGGCAGGAGTCACGATGCCTCCACGTGGGTGTCTGGGGTCAGCTGTAGCGGTTCCACCTGCCCCTGCTGAAGTGATGCCCTCTTTCATTTTCCCGTTCAACTGTGGTTTCTTTCCTCCTCCTATTCCTATCCTCTTCTCCTATTCCTCTCCTCTTCTCCTATTCCTCTCCTCTTCTCCTATTCTTCTCATCTATCTGAATTGATACTGCTTTTTGTTAACATCATACTTAAGTTACAATTGCTAGACTAGTACAGCTTTCTTTTGTCTGATGAACTGTTGCTGTACTCTCGATCCAGCTGAACTATTCTAGACCCTACTGCCTTGTATCACCTCTTACCACCCATCACCCCACCATACCCCCTCCCACCACGATTACCCGCCTCCCACCACCATCACCTCCTCCCACCACCATCACCTCCTCCCACCACCATCACCCCTTTCCACCCACCACCCATCCCCACCACACCACCCCTCCCACCACCCACCCCTCCCACCACACCACCCTCCCACCACCTATCACCACCCCGCCAACTGAACTCTGCCCCCAAGAATATATAAACTGCATGAAGTTGATATAGTAGTTTTAAAAATACCGTACAATAGATTAAATACTGATTTATTACAATTTGCTGTGACTGAAGAGTTTATTGAGAATCTTTTACTCGGTTCATCATCAATTGACCTTCATTTAGCCAGTGGAGGTGTGTACAATGTATTAAAATGTTGAAATTGTTATTATCAATATTTTAATCATGATAAGAACATTTGCAAAATATAAAGCAATCTACAAAATCTTATAAAAAAGCAATATTATACAACAGTACAGTATGCTTACGGACTAATGGGGTGAAGGACATAACTAAGGCTTAATAAACCTTCTACTTAACCAATACAGTACATTAAATAGCAAAATAAAATCACTTACTCTAATGGCCTGTGCCATTCTTTGGCAATAATGAAAACACTTAGCCTATTTGTGGAACTCTTCTGCATCAATAATAAAGGCTAGTAATTTCCAGTTATCCTGTGCCAGTTTCACCAAAAAAATTAAAATAAAATTTTAAAACAACAGGATTTTTACAAAGGAAAATTACTATGGAAATTTCAAATTTCTCTTAAATAAATTCTCAACACCTAATGCTGACCACAAGATCACACTGAATATTTGTATAAGATAAGCACGCACATATGAAGAAGTCCCATACAACAAGCATTGAAGTCAATGAATAACAAAATTATACACAGCAGAGGTTTTGTTGTATATATATATAAAACTCCAAGCTACTGCAGAACTGTTGTTTTCATGCTCTCAAGTCTTATGCATGGCATTTAGTCATTTATCTCCATATCACTCCACATTTCTCACAACTCATCCCCCAGCCCAGAACAGCTGTCTTTAAAATACAGTAAATTCATGTGACTGTGTTTACAAATAACAGTACCTGTACTGTATATACAATACCAACTCTCTCCTGTCACACTTCTCATTAAGTCGTATTGTTCCATTATCTCCACCACTATTCCACATACCCTATATACGGTATTTATATATGAATAATCAAAATAGTAAGATAAAGTACATTATACATACCCGAGTAATAATTAAGTTTAAAATTATCACTTTACATTTCCACCCAAGAATTGGTTCACTTACCACTGGCCTTAAATTGGTTCTGTGATTAAACCTTTTGGATTCTGGACAAAAGGCAGAAACTATACTTTGCTTCCCTACCTGATGGTTATGTGATAATGACAAACCATAGATAACAATACATATTATACAACTCATTGCTTGGAAATAGTAGGACTACACTTATGGCAGACAGGCTCAGTATCATGTGTTACACCACACAGTTACACAGCCAACTTTTCAAGTGAAGATATGTACACTCCTGTATACTGTATTCAATAAATCAGTGAAGAGTTTAGATTAATGAAGTGTAATCAGGATATAAGAGAGAAGAAATCCACTATTATAAGTTTATCAGTCTTAACCTCTTTGATGTAAACAAGTTTATAAAGACTATTAAACTAAAACCAACATACTGTACAGTACTGTGCTGCATTAAGCTGACCGTTTGGTTGATATAGGGACGGGGGGGGGGGGATCTCAATTGTTCTCATACTGCATTCACGATAAGCATACAGTACAGGATTTCAATTATCTTTAACCCCTTTTCACACACTCCCTCAAAATTACCAATTTTCAAAAATCGATTTGTCATTGAAATTATATTTTGTAGCATTTTAAGACTTTGGGGGAAGGTTTTTTTTTTGTGTACGAACATACCAGTATAAGCGTATCTCGGCTTTTTATTGGGAGTCTATTGAATATGGGATCCAATTTACCAATACTGTACTAAATCGTTCATAAAAGTTTTTCAGGTATGGAACCTTCTCGTAAATCGGCACCTGACTGTACTGAAAACAAGAAACTCTATTACACCCATCCATTACTGTTAAATCTATTCCCCAAGGTGTTCCCTTGCCAAGAACTTAAGATATCTTAAATAGGATAATTTGAACTGACTGAGGTTATATGACATAGGTGAAGCACTTTGTGGCAGAGTTACACAGACTGCTAGTCCAGGTTATAAATAACTTTTGTGCAGAGGTTCTGCATAACGAAATTTCATCATAAAGTCATGGACACTCCCAGATACCCACGTGGGCTAATTGAGGTTGTGTGAGTTATAGCTCGTCACAACACTGATCGTGGAAATACATACCTATAGGACAGGGAGAGAGATGAGATACCTCTGTGCATGTGCAATGCTGGAAATTCTCTGGTAAGGATATTAATGTTGTTTGTTTTGAGGCCTTTTCTCTGCACTGTATCAAAGAGGTAGTGCCGACCACTACACCCAGCCCATAGACAACAATAGTATTCCATCTGAAAGTGCACATGACTTACCAGTACCTAAATGGATGTCAACTGTTCATCAGTGAAGTAGGTCCTAACCCTAAACACGAGTCCAAGCTTCATTATAGTTCTCCCCACCACACACACACTTGTTCCAACATTTAACTGGATTTCCCAAAGATTGACAATACACTGCATGAATACTGATAAAAGTAATGACACTTTATTACATAAGCATAGTGATTTAAAGCATTGTAGTACTTAAACACTAACAATAAATAAAATATTACAAAATCCCAGACACTAGTGCTGTCCCTAAGTATGGGTATACATTTTGATTGATTAACCACCAAAGCAACACTTTTAAACATGAATTTTCCTGCACTAATACCAACAACAATACACAACTTCATCGGTGCAACATAAACAAATACAAGTACAGTACAATAAGCCATAAGTTTAGTGGATCATGAACTGCCTCACTTCCTGCACCTTTATGATCTCCATAACATTTCCAAACATGGTACACTTATGAAATTCATCAAAACTTGTTATAATAATCACAATCAATATCTGAAACTGCTGGGCCAAATATTTTACTGTGGGGCTATTCTAGTAATACTGTATAAATAATGACAAGAGTTATTATTTCTTCAAAAAATACTTTGAGACACCCATTTCCTTTCATATTAGTTGCGTTTAGATGGTGTATTTGAATTTTCAGCCACCAATACGTAGAGTCTTTCAACACATTTATAATTACAAACTTTTCTATTAATTTAGTCTGTGTATCTTTAGCATATGCCAGAGGAGACTTTGCCTTTTTGTACTATGTATTCTTCAGAAAGATTAGGGGACAGTAAAACACCTATACAGGTATCCATCACTATATGAATGTGCTAATAAAAGAACGTACTGTATGGGAAAAAATGGGTTCGGTTCCCCAATGAAACGAAAGCCTTAATATCATACCCCCCCAAAACAGTAGATTCAGTGTTCTTAGGTAGCTTGAGTCAGAAATCTCCCATCCTCTCAAATTTTCCGCCTTCTAATATAGAACAGTATGGATCCCCACTCAACCCGGAATTTCAGCCAAATCAGACAGGCCTTCCCCTCAATTAGTCTGGATTACAGGAAGTTTACTGTATAAGGATACATTATTACCTAGCAATTATTCCTGCACCTGAACTGCCATACCTGCTAAAGATAGACAAAAGTGGGCAAATTTAATAGGTCAGTTCTCCCAAATCTACTTTATGCCTTTAAAATTAATAAAAAGATATACTACTGTATTTCACACACTAAGGCCTTGATATGCAATTTACCTATAACACTGGCAACTATAGAGACCCATCCAAATGATCTTTTGAGAAATAAGTCAGGGTTATCTTGTCTTTAGTTTACTGATGCGATTTCTGGTGAAATGCTTCAATTAATAAAGTGTAATGAAATGTTACTTCTATGTATGGACACTGTTCATCTACCTCTAAGGTACATAACTCTTTGGTTCTATAATGGATGGACTTGAGTATTTCAATCTTATGATTTGGGCAGGAGTCTAACATGTAATAGTGTACAGTATATGTGAGCCAGGACACTTCACTTTAAATAACTACAACACCTGCAGAAGCAAGCACAATACATTAAAGAGAGACATTAATAAACACACCCACAATTCAACATCCAGTAGCAGCTTAATATTAAAGGAGGGAAATAAAGTAATGCCTTCAGCACAAGTGAAAAATATTTTTTTTTTAAATAAAGTACAGGTAATATGAAGCTAACTTCTGAGCAAGAAGAAAATGCCAATCAACAGAATGTGCTGCTCTACAAAGAGCAAAACTCTCCTTTATCGATGGTCATATAATTATCATCCAGTGAATAATGATCAATTCCCAAAGAAACAGACTCCCTAACCCAAAGAAATATTCTTCCAATAAATGAAAATCAACTCCCAAATGAAAGAAATATACATTCCTCTTGGAATGAGTCAACTATCATTGAAAAAAACAAAAACAAAAATCTCCACACAATGATGATAAATTCTAAGAGACAAATATACTCGTGCAAAGAGTGCAAAGACCGGTGACCATCTCTAATGAGAGAAATGACTCCTTTATGGAAGAGCCATGAGTCACTGTGTAAATAGCTTAGGAATACCTTTCACAGAATAGAAAGCCATTCTTTATTATAAAGATGGAATGCTTTATCAACAAGAAGTAAACATCACTTCACAACAAAGAAACTTTCCATAACGAAGAGGTCAAGACAATTTAACAAAGAGGTAAAGGAATCTTTGATATTGCAGGTCAATGGGGATTTGAGTGCAGGAGAAATCTTTGGTACTGGGGTTATGGAAGTGTGAGAACAAATATAAATCGATTGTACATCATGTGTAAGGGAGTTTGAAGGATGAAACTAGCTTACAGTAATGAGACCCTGTAGTTCCACATGTACACACTCGACAAAACTCCTCAAACACCTGGGCATGATGGATGTGAGAATGAGCTGATTGGGGCTTGTCATCTCGGATTGGTTTCAGATTCTTCGTTCATTTTCAGACTACATACATTGTGCTTATAGCGTTCAAGAAGTTTTTGGCGAGAATGTACATGATGGTGGAAGTGGTAAAGACACAAGACAAAATTAATTGGTGAAAATCAATTGTAAATTTATTCAGTCAAAAGATGGAAAGAAAAGTGTCATTCAACCAACGAAAGATGAAACTCAAAACTTTTACATATATAAGCCAGTTGTGTTGACAGGGAGAGTCCTACAACTTATGAGATACCACATGAGCGAGTGCCTTATTTCTGAAGCATTTACAAGCTTTAGGATAATGTAGACATTAATTTATTTCAAGAAGCTATGTTAAAAATCTGATACTAAAGCAGAAAATAGGTTCATCAGATGGATATAATGAAATGGATTAAAAGCATTACAACTGCATGCATGTTATTTACTGACAACATTCTGCATGTGGAAAGAAGTGTCCCCAAGTTATTAGAGTACAAAGATTAGTTGGTGTGCATGTTGGTGTGCATACAAAGTACTTAATCCAGTAACAGTACAGTATACTGTATACAGAATTACTTAAAATAATAATTATAATGAAGATATAGTTGGCAATTCTTTTTGTAAATTACCATATACTAATAATAAATTGCATTTCATTAGTAACTCTCGTATTTGTAATTTCATTGTTAAAATCTGCAGGAGTTGTAATATATATGTAAAATAGCCATCTAGTACCACAAAGACGGAAAATTATATGAACACATTAAGTCTTCGATGAATACTTACTCTTGCATAATATAGAGCCTCAAATATACTGTATTGCAAATATTTATATAAAAATATAAAAAGTACACTAACATTTATAAAGTACATTAAAGTATACTGAGAGAGATCTATCATGATGTACTGTACTTCAGCCTTCAATAGTGTATTATGCTATAAATATGAGAAGCATCAACCAATAACAAAGATAGTCTGGTTAGTTTATATCAAGTACATACAGTATTGGTTTCCTAGTTATATGGTTACAAAAACGTGTATATATTTCAAACACTAGTCTTGCATATTAGGTAACAGTTTCAAACAGGCCCCTGATGTTAGTGATAAAATATATATCTGCCATGTCTACTAATACAGTACAGTATGTAGGTACTGTACTGAACTTTGCAAAAATGCTAGATACCAGGACCACTATGTTATAATACAGGAATTCAGTGTGCACCTCTCCTTAAACTGCACTCTGTTACACTATTATGTAGTATGTTACTGTACTAATAATTATCTGTCTGACATTCAAATAAAACTCATTATGAAAAACTTTGACATCAATACTTGGTGCAATGAGAGAGACCCACACCCATTAAAAAAACCAGTCTCTCATGGGGAATAAAATGTCACTGATAAAGCAAACTGAATTCCTGAATATGAATAGCACCACTATAATTCTTATACCAAAACTGACATGGTTTGTTGCATACATGCAGAGGTGACCCAGAGAGCTTTAAGTCATACTGTAATAAGATAGTCCTTCCATCCTGGTTAAATATCTACAGTACTGTATGTATACTACACAGACTGTGACTCAAACTGTCGTCATCATCATTAACTCAGATCGACTCATCATCATTACCTTTCCAATGTTCCTTGAGTAAATCGACTAATTCCATAGCTTCAGCTTCTTTTTTCTTCTTTACATAAAATTCTATACATAACTCTTGTAACTGCATTGAAGATTCTGAATTATGTTTAGACAATTCTGGGGCACTTAAATTTGCATCTTTAATTATTTCCAGGTCAGACAAACCAAGCAATGCAACTGAAGCAGGATTCTGCTGAAGAGTAGCAAAAAGGTTAGAGGCCCTTTGTTGCTCATCCATACTGCTATCTGTTTCATCAGAAACAAATAGAAGGTTACTGGGCACAGCCAGAGGTGAAGGTTTCCATACTTCATCAGCAGAGAGTAGAATAAGCCTCGTCTCCGGAGCTATTGTTTCCCAGTAATCATCATCCACCACTGTGCCATCTTCCTCCAGTACTACTGTTACTGCACATGGGTCTGGCAGGCCCAACTTAGCAGCACCTTTCTCTACGACTTCATCAAAGCTCTCAGCTACAACTCCGTGCCTTCTCTTTCTGTCTTGTGACCAAACTCGGATTGGTTTTTTCATCGTTTCTGAGGAAGAAATTTAATAAGTAAAGCGGTAAAGAATGAAACGTCCTCTTCTACGAGGCTGATATTCGCACAATTACAATGTCACTTGAAACGAGGAGAAACTCGGAATAAGTTCACCCATAGATATAGCTAAATAGGAGTAAACATATATACTCATGGATAGAAACAAGAAATAGGGTAAACATACTAATAGTACATACCTAAAGATATGATAAAGTTAATAATGTACCATGGCAGAAACAATACGTAAATTTATCACTACAGTCACCCACTTTCTAAGACTCAACTACTACATACTCCTTCAGGTGAACAGGAGGGTGTCGAGACCACTCACATCCTCCAGCCACTTCTGACTCATACAACTGAGCAAGCTTTTGTACCCGCACCAACTTTGACCTGTCACCCTGGTAATAGAATTCATTGACACAGCCCAGGTACAGTAGCTAAAAACACTATCTGTGCACACTTTGTGGGAACCATACGAGACCATGGACGATAAATATTGGTATACGAGGGCTGTCACTAGTCGCAGGTAAAGTTTCGGAGCATATCGACCTCCACCAGCACAGATAGTTGTTTTAGCCACTTTACATATATCCAATGTTGAGTTTCTCCAGCCTTTCTGTTGGCACATAGTTACAGTACCGGCACATGCACAACACTTAAATCCAGACTCCCATTATAAAAGCTGAAATACATTCCTACAAAGAAAAAGACTCCCAAATGTTTTAAAATGCCACAAAACATGGTTTTATTAACACTAATTATAAACCCAAAATAAACAAGAAAGTTAGGTACACTTAGGCATTTCAGATGCCATAGAATGAAGAAACAAGTGATGAGTTTGAGAGGCCGTGGAGAACAGGACCAGCAAAGAGGAGTTGCAAGCCACCTGCTCAGGTGCTCGACAGGGGTCAGCACCACCTGGCACACCACCTACTGGTCCACATGTTGGTACTGTAACTCAAGGTCAGTGTTGGGCAAATCTACAGAAGGAGAAAAGTTCATTTAAGTGAACACTGTACTGTATTACAATCTGTAGCTCTGTGGAACCTAGTCGTGCACTTGAGCCCCTTTTTAAATCATCAGAATTTCCGGGAATGTTGTGATAATTCCTTAACAATATACCACACCCCAAGACTCACTTTACAGTTGGAAAGCGGCTATATCAAATAAGGTATTGCAATGGTGTTTCTGCTGGACGTGAGCGGCCCGGCAGCCAAGAGATGCGCACCTCAGTGTAAACAACTACACCACACAGTCACAGTTGGCTGAGTGCTCACTGTACTGCGTCTGTATTATGGAGGTGTGTGTCTGTAGGCATATTTAAATATAGCCAAAGTTTATATTGAAAATAAAATATTTTATTAAATTTAATTCAGCATACATATATTTAACGGCCATTTAGACATTTCAATAATCAATCTCCCACCTGAAGCTGTACGGTGCTCGTAATTTAATAACGTACCAGATAGTTTAATTTAACATTTCACTACTTACCAGCTTATTGGTCGGCTGGTCCGTTCTTTGTTACTTTATTATGAACTTTATTGTCCAGTGAGTATGCACATAACTGTACACTGAAATTACATAGTGTAGGAGGTGTGATTATAAAAGAAATAATTTCAGTAATTGGTTAAGTCATTTCAGTAACTGGTTAATATTTTCCTAAGAATAAAGTGCGAGGTTACAGAGGTCCCGTTGGCATCATTACCGCCCCCCTTCCCTCCAGCCACCTACCAACAAGGAGGTCAACCTCCTTGACCTTCGTAGTAACACTGCAGGAGCAGAAAACAATACCAAAAGTCTTGCCAAGCTTTAACCTGTACTTGAAAAAAAAAATTATCAGGGGCTAAAAACATTATCATTTTCAATTGTAAGTCTTGCCTCTACGTCAGTTTTATCAGTTTTTATCGCGCCAGCTATGACCAGCGTGGGAGTTTTAGCATGTGAACTGTACTAGCAACATTTCAAGGGTTCGGCCTTACCACCACTTGGCGTTTGTCACTGATACCAGCACCATGTACCACTGTCACCTGCTGGTAACGTTGGCCCTCGTGGTAGCAGTCTTAGGTCAGTACTTTTCAACATAATTTTGTTTTTTTTTAATTACCGAATCATTTTCTTACACAGGTGACTTCCCTAGTGGTCAGGCCATTCTCTACCTTACCACAACAAACATGGATCTTACGTCAGATCTATACCGCTAAATAGGACATGGATATCGATACAAAATAGTCTCAGCGTAATTCCAACGTGGTTTTGAAATTGAAAAAGTATGTTAAAACAGTTAATTTAGACAAAATAATACAGATACAGAAATTAACAACACTATTGACATGCCACTGAATCTTTCAAGCGCTCCTGCTCTCTTGCAAGATAAATTCTATTCATTTACCCCAAGAAAATTATAAAATAACCTATAGAGCATCATATGGATTAGCTGTGGCCATCAAACCGCAGCTACAAGGAGTCAGCTAAATGCGGTTTCATGTCTTCAATTAGGGAGAAAATTAAGTTCATGTACAGACAGATGGGTTGGTTCTCAGAGTGACCGTGTTGGCTCGTTATCAGTTAACACCTTCCCACGCTGCTACACTTATCTGTCGTGTCCCACTGCCCTCATTTTGGAGTTTGGTGTACTGTATATTATATTAAACACGAAACTATCCACAAGCAACGTGAAAAGTATGTCATCTCGTGTTGCAGAGTTATAAGAGGTTGCAAGGTGGTTGTGATTTATTTATTTATTATAATTATTTATCATTTCCATCATTTATCGACTTGATAACGTTTAGGACGGTCGGTGTGGCCCCAAGATTTTCGGATGTTCTTAAGTACTTACAGATCATATTTTCTCTTCAATAATTCAAATGTTCACAGTTATTTAATATATTCCATGATTATTTTCATATCTGATTTTGTGTGTGTGTGAGAGAGAGGTGTTCACTCATTAGGCAGGTTCAATCGAGTTTTTCGAAACCCATATGAATCCGCTACAGACTCATTTAACCTGGCGTACGTACACTCTTTCTCCCCCTCTGACACAGGTGCACCCCCTACCCACCACCACCTCCAGGATGGGCTCACAATCGTCGGCGGGGATGTGGCTGCGAGGGGCCAGTTTCCCTACCAGGTGAGCCCCTGATTGTATCTTGGTAAATATTCATACAAAATATTCATACATATATAACGGAAATTAGCCTAGGATGGTACGTAAAGTATTATTAATACTTATTATACTATTTTGGAACAGGCTGTGGCCTCACCAACACAAGAAATCCATTGGTGTTTCCAAATTCTTAGCGATAAACTTCATCAACTTTTTCCCAATACCTTTTAGTGTCTGATTCTTCCTTTATGATATCCCTTTAATCTATATTCTGCATTATTCCCTCTGGCGGTGGCAGTGTCCTTGGATAAAGTCATAATATAGTAGTACAGTAATCTTTCAGGCCTTGTGTTCTATATACTGTACTGTAGTGGTCGCTGACAAGAGTTAATTTATACTAGGCTGGAGTCAATCTACTTTTAAGTCTTTTGTCATCAAAATTAAACCTACAATATTACCTTCCCTCGTGGGTTCCGACACATAATGTATGATAGGTAAATTTTGTGCTGTCATTGAATTCTACCTGGTGACCATTTGTTGTGATTCAGATGTTGCCTTAACGAGAGTGTGAAGGTCTGTTATCTCTCCCATTAGTTCACAGTAAGCGCTCTACCACTCACCTAATATCGGCTTATTGTTATTTTGTGCTATTAAAATCACATCAAATAGATTCGTAAGATCCATTTCTCACTAATCCAAAGAACGTCTGGTCGTGTTGTATCTCCACACCCACACAACAATTCAGTGAATGTAGTATCGTCATTGTCATTTATTCTAGCCGATTGTGACCTTTCTGAGTTAGTACTGTAGTATTTACTTATAATTTCACCTCATCACTCTTACTAGCCGTTTGGGAGGTTAATGTTTTGTTTTAATTTGTAATGTACTTCGTTGTCCATTGTTAGTACAGAAGAAAACTTGGCAAGGCTAGTTGGTTCATACTGGATAAACACTTTTCATATCTATCCTGGGCCGCGAATTGAGCGCCCGCTACTGCTGCCCCACCAACACCCTTAAGTTAGAACTTTCACCTACAGTAGGACGGCGGTTCATCGGTGTATTAATCTATACATACATCAACAGGTGAGCTTCCAGGAAAGGGTCTTGGGCGTCTGGTTGCACTTTTGTGGCGGCACCATCATCCACCCTGGCTTCGTCCTCACCGCTGCACACTGTGTAGAAGGAGCGGACTTCACTGACCCCAAGGGACTGCGGGTTAGTCTTCAGTCTTCACTTAACGAAAATCACGTAAAATATACTGACAGGTTAACACTGATTTCATCATAGTCAGGAAATAGGAATATGACATCACTGGTTCATGCATTTATTAAGCAATCGTGATTTTCTATTTTGATATTACATGTGTTAACACGTGGAAGGGACAAATTAGTAATGAAAAGGCGGCCAGGGAGTTAAAAGCTATATTATTATATTTGGTTAATGATAAATGTTAGGCCATGATAAGAAAACGACCTTAAGGAAACTTTATTTTTACCAAAACTCGGTTCATTGAGAAAATTTACACGTTACATGATAGTATTTTCACATTAATATTCAGATGTGATTATCCATCGTACTTTAAATGTTCTGGAAACACCATGAAACGAGGCTACAATAATGAAACTATTTCCTTATTATATATAGCAGGGAAATGTTTTTGAAAATTAGGAAATATACTTGTGACTTAAGAAGGACGATCAGAGAAGGGAACAACAAAAGATATTGGGGCATGAAAGTGTCCCACGTGCCCCCCTCCCCCTTCCTTTCCTAAGACGCCCCTGATTAATAATAGGAATGTGAAGAAAAATTTAAATACGATAAAGAGAGAGAGACTAGTGAGGTGAGGCAAGCCACTACATATCTCACCATCTTTATTGACCCTTGACTTTATCATCATGTGACGTAATCAACACGTGACGTCAGCACTGAAGGATAAACGCATAGGACACTCAGCTACTCAGGCTAAGCATGCCATTAATCAAAAGGTTACTTTGTTGTTATGCGGTGTGGTGCAGTGCGGTGTGGTGCTGTGCGGTGTGGTGCAGTGCGGTGTGGTGAAGTGCGGTGTGGAGCGGTGCGGTGCACAGTACAGGGTATGGTCTGTTTTGTTTACCTTATACGTGTAATTAAGCGAACTTCAGTTATTTTAACGGAAGAATTACCAACTCTTTTTCTAATATGCATCGGGTGTGTTTGCAAACTTACCAACACACACATCGTGCCAATAATTCACAAATTTCACACTTTTACACTTTTATCCTTTTCACCACTGATCGGCTCGTTAGCCGCTTGGGCGATCGGCCACGTCTCTGATTACTTTTCCTTTTCTTTTCGCTTAACACATCTTCAGACAATTGAAAAACCCTAATTGAAACACTGCTGGGTTTAGGGGAAGGAAATGCACTTCTGAAGATAAATGGAAATCGAAAATTTCCTTAGTCGTAGTGACCCTATTTGAATTCGTCAGTAATATAGTCTCACGAGTACATGTTTCCCAGTTGTGATGTGTGTGTATTGTATCTACAGGTGGTGGCTGGGGAGCTGGACCTACATCATGTGGAGGGAGACGAGCAGATCGTTCACATTAATTTCATCGTCGAACATCCTTACTACGATCCGTAAGTTACACACACACAATAAACATTCCTTTCTCACACCAGTACATCTCACAAGCTTTTCTCACAAGTACCTCTCACTCACAAACCTTTCTCACAAGTACCTCTCACTCACAAACCTTTCTCACAATTACCTCTCACTCTCAAACCTTTCTCACAAGTATCTCTCACTCACTATTACCTCTCACTCTGTTTCAGCTAGTGACTTATTTTGTTATATTTCCAGTAAGGATTTATTTCTCTTTTATCTGTTTCATTTAAGACATTTGAATATTCTAGATGTTATTTGTTATCTTTTTCTACATTTTGCTTTGGATACTTGAGCAGATCCTGAACGAAGGCGTCAGGAATATGTGTCCATCTACATCCAGTGTGGGGATATCAATTGACGCTGGGCCGGGCATGAAAAAGAACTGTAGGCGCCTCCTTGCTAGTATAAAGGTGTAATGTTCAATAAAGAAATCACATTTTAACTACATTTTTAAATACGTGGAAGCCATCTTCAAAGTTTGCTAACTGTTAATGAAGCCTCTGTTGTCCAGGATTACTTATGAGAATGACATCGCCTTACTGCGGTTGGAGGAGCCCCTAGTGTACTCCGAGATCGTGGGCCAGCTGGAACTACCGCCGCCGGGCCAAAACATTACTGGAGGTTGTGTACTGTAGTTATCTGAATTATCACCTTGAATTTCATATCATAATGCTTAACATTTTTGGGGGTTCAGCTAAAGATTCATCCCCCAGCTTTATTCATATGAACATTAACCATCCTAACACTGAAATAAGCTGGAGTGGTGACTTTAGTTGATCCATATTTTATTTATACAGTAAATATGACACTATCCTGAATAAACCGATCAGCGTATTTACAATCATGTCGCTGTAGTTTTTTCTGTCTTAAGAATTTTCCTCGAAGTCTTATGATATCTTTCCCTATTTTCCCTCAACGTACCTTAGGATTATTTTTGTTAGGTCCTGAATATTTACCAGCTTGCAACATTTTCCCTTCCTGTGTCTCATCCCTCCCTAGAGTTGTGTCGCGTGTCAGGGTGGGGGAGGACCCAGGAAGAGGGGCTGTCGTCAGGGGTGCTGCTGTACGTCGATATGCCAGTGGTGAGTGACGCACACTGCCGCGACGCATACACCCACGACGAGATCATGGACTCCATGTTGTGTGCCGGGTACGTCTCTTCCTTCTACCTGTGTAATGTTTATGTCCCTATTAACCTTGTAAGCCTGCATCTCTCCCCAGTACCCGAGTAAGTCTCTACCCACTACCTGTTAACACCCCCCTTTCACATTGCACAACACTAAATAGAATAACAAGAAGATGGATATAGCCCTTCTTTGAACTCGAGGAATTAAACTTAGTAAATTCTCTAATTCCTATTTTCTTGATAGTGTACAATACTCTTATTTGCTCGATGAAACCTGAAACTTCTCACTAATTAGAACAAACAGGATACTACGACGCAAACAACGAATAAACTCTGCAGAGTCTAAATACCATATATCGAGGCACCTCCTGTCAACCCAGCTGGGGAAGCGAAATGTAGTGCTGCCACAATGCCTCCTTATTTACCGAAACCTTAGTAAATAGTGTGATGTAGGTAGTTATTTGTAAAGTAAAAAACTGTTTCTTGCTCTTCAGTGGTTGAAAAATAGTTTAGGTTTTCATGATCAAACTATAACCTGTATACATGTTGTCAGATGGGAGGAAGGAGGAAAGGGTCCTTGTCAGGGTGACTCTGGGGGTCCTCTGGAGTGCGGGACATCCCTCGCAGGTGTGGTGTCCTGGGCCTATGGCTGTGCTCGCCCCGGTGTCCCTCAAGTCTTCACCGAGGTGTCCTACTTCCTCGATTGGATCCATTCTCATCTCCCCATTGACGAGTGAGGATATCCAACATTGAAGTCCTCAGCAAGTACTTCTATTTCCTCAGTTGGGCCCACCCCCATCTTCTCAGCCACCACTGAGGATATCCATTTATACCTTAAATAGCAGAGGAATGACTTTCACTCTAATTATTTGTTCTACAACTAAAACAAAAATAAAGCTGTTGATTTTGTTTACTTTCCTAAATAAGTATATCTGTTGATGATACTCTTTAAAAAAAATAAGCTCCAACTGGGAGTGAAAATGAATAGAAAACGAATACAAAAATTCGTTGGTAACATTTCTAAGAATAGATTGGTTGCGGGTCGCCAAAAAATATCTAAGAATAATTTATTTGGGTGGAAAATACGCTAAAATTCACTATGGTGCGCCTTTTTTCTGCAAAATTAACATGAGCTAGTGGCGGAATCTTCGTTTGATCACTTGGTGTGTTCGATACTGTCGGAGGTGCTCGTAATACAGTATTACCATGTCAGAGAGTGCACAAGAGTAATCATAAAGCTACTCCTATAAACATATTCAAAGCAGTTCCCAGGGAGCAGAGTCAGGAAGTTAAAGATTCAGATTCAGATTTGCCCCCGAGGGGGCTAGTTTATTGGGCACCCCTTTACATCCTGTGTAAGGTGAAGCGCGCCCAACAGGGAAGTATGAAAAGTTCATACTTGCCTTTATGACTCGTACATTAAGGGCGTAAAAGCCTGAAGGGTCATAGGTTCTGTCAAGTTACATAAAGTGAGAGAATGATGAGTGTGTGGGGGGAAAGTTCCCGGTACATTTTATCTGTTTATGGCAAAGTGTGGCAGGTCCCTAATAATGTCAAATGCCAGGCCTGTGACTAGGAGGAGGGATGAGGAAGTTAAAGTGCGAAGCTGCTCGTCGTGCTTACTCCATTTACTGCCATGAATATTTCACAAGTTGTGGGCAGGGTAATTAAAGATAACTAATAAAGTCTGGTGAACTTTTATCTCTAGAATTTTTTTTCCACAAGTGGTGATTTCAGGACACAAGAGTATATTTTAAGATCAGGGCTCAATCAGTTGCGAAAGTAAATTAAAGTTAATATTTGCTACAGTATTGAGTAGTTTCTTTTTTATCCCTCGCGCTAGTTTTTGCAGCTCAAGTAAGTGTTACAAGAATGTACCTTAATTAAAAACAGTTGGCTATGTATATAATCCCGTGTTATGACCTTGGGCGGTTTATGTGTGCTCCGTATCCACTGGAGACAATATTATAATGAACGTTGGGGAAGATGACAATGTAAGAAGAATTAGCCTGGAAAGTTAAATATCACAGCAGGTTAGCAGGTCATGCACGAAGAATCCTGGAACCCCGTATTACATGAACTCTGATCTAGAAGAAGTGAGAAATGCAGAGAGACCTGACAGTTGTAGCATTAGTAAATATGACAAATTTTGTAACAAGAGGTACCGGTATGGCCAGCATAAGGACAGAACCAGACAATGTGATGTAGTCGTGGCCAGAATTAGGCTAGGATACAGACACATCTGGCAAGTTAGTAACGCTGTACCCATACCGGAACACTCAGCATGTAAACTTAGTGATAAACCTTTGAAGCATACACTTGAACACTATATTATTGAATGTGACACTGTCAAAGACTTCAGGCCACCTGACTTACTGTATCTTGAACTATGTAATTACTTCATTGAATCAGGTGTGCTTGAGGACATTCTTGCTGTTTATCCCAAATTTGCTAGCCCACACTGATTAGTCTTCAATTAGAATATGACTCCAATGTATGTGATCCACTGACCTATATATGCTGCTGGTGAATGTGATGTATTTCCTTCTTTGTGTACGAACCTCTGTCCTGCGTGGCAGTGAACAGTGGCATTACCCACATGAATCTGACCTATATATAGTGTCAATGAATATGATGCATTCTTTGTGTACGAACCTCTGTCCTGTATGGCAGTGAAAAGTGACATTACCCACATGAATCTGACCGACGTATATGTATGTATGTGTGCGTGTGTGCATGTATATGTACGTGTACATGTATATGTGTATGTATATACTGATATGTATGTATATGTGTGTGTGTGTGTGTGTGTTTACATATATGTATATGTACTGTCAATGAATATGATGCAACTCTTTGTGTACGAACCTCTGTCCTGCATGGCAGTGAACAGTGACATTATCCATATGAACCTGACCTATATACATTTATAGTTGTTAATATGATGTATTTCTTTGTGTGTGAACCTCTGTCCTGCGTGACAGTGAGAAGTGATACCACCCTCAGTGTCAAGACCTGACTGAATTACTCAGAATAGGCAAACTGTACTACAAGCTCTGCCAATAAATTTGTTAAACTAAAACTAGACAGAGGCCCTTGTTTTAATTGCAGAGAATACAGCTTATTATGGTGATGTGTGGTGATCGTCCTGGAAAAAATGCGGTCGTGGCTTACTTGATGAATACAATCGTTAAAACACAGGGTGGTGATCATCCTGGGTAAAACAGGTGTGGTGGCTTGTGTGGTGATCGTCCTGGGTGTGTGTGGTGATCGTCCTGGGTAAACACGGTGGTGGCTTGTGTGTTGATCATCCTGGGTTAAACACGGTGGCCATCACTCCGTCGTCTGCAGCACCACAGGCCGTCAGTCAGTTGGTCGCCGCCATGGAGGTTACAGGCCAAGGCCAAACTCCTGGATCACAAACTATTACGTTGATGAAAATTGGCCATTACCAGATTGGCAACACCCTGGGAGCTGGGACATTTGGGAAAGTTAAATGTGAGTAATGAGAAGAAAAATATGGCTAGAATAATGTTTTCCGTGGTGTTTGAGGTATAGCCTTGTCAAGACTTCCTAGTCAAAGGTGTAGTTTTTGTTATGTATTTATGTGCATGGTAAATGGGGGAAGAATTTAGAGCACTAAAAATAAATTTTAGATTATTTTGGGGTTATAATAACAAGAAGATACACTGGAGCAAGTTTACCCTTGACCTACATGACAAGTAGGGCATAAAACTGCTCACCTTTGGACTAGAGATAGAACTATTTACAAGGAAGTGCCAAGATTACCTACAGAAAGTGTTAATTATTAGCTACAATAGTAATATAAAATATTTCCAGCATTACTGTCACTTTATTGCAAGAGTTACATAGTCTGTTTTACAGCAATAAGTAAAAAATAGGACCAGTTAATAATAAAAATATCTGTATATATTCAGTGAAATTTTCATCCAGGTTTATAATGGATAAATCTGTTTATAAACAATGCAGCTACACAGTTGAGCATGGATATAGACAATGTAGGTATATGGTGCACAGAGGCCATGGGAGTATACAATGTCCTGTGTGGAGACAGTGAAGGTTAACAGTAAGACGACTTGGCCAGGCATAGCTTGTCTGCTGTTTATTTCCAGGAGGGTCCTTTGCTTTGGCCTACACTTGGTCTCGAATCAGCAATAGTGTGTCTACAAGGGTATTGGTGAAAGTTTATTTAATAGAATTCAGCAAGTATTACATTGTGCTTTGACTATCCAAGGCTGGTGGATCACTACTGCAGTACAGTACTACATTCTGTGGTTTAATAATGTAGAAACTCTATTCCCTTGTTTTAGCTTTGAATTTTTTAAATACCATAACTGGTTTTGATGTGGACTGGTAACTTGATCCTGTCTTTTATGGCATTAAAGAAGGGTAACTATTGACAACATACCAATCGCTGAATTTTCATAGAAAATTAATTTAAAAATGCCGCAATTTCACGGTTTTGCAGTGGACATTGTTTTAGGTTTGGCAAATATGTTAAAATGGGCTTATTTCTAAATTAAACCTAACCTAACCTTGGCTGATAGGAAAAACAAGTGGCCAAAGCGTTGTTAGCAGATGCCACCAACCTAACCTTACCGGCATATTAAACAAAGAACTTCCTGTACTTTGGTATGGTGTAATTTTACGTTTTTTGTGGATGTGCGAGTACACTCGGAATGAGCGGCTCAGTTGTTGCACTGAAACAAATAAAGAGAGGATGACAACATGGAGCATGGACTGGGCTGCCATACTGTTACGTCTTCGAGAAAGCAAAGTAATGTGAGCCTTGGGGACTTTAATTATCTACCAAACGAAGCATTTGACCAAAAATTGAATATCACTTCTGAACTCAATGGTGAAGGAAGTATAGGAAGAAAAGATCCATCAAAACAAATTGTGACAATGGGTGTGTCATCAGTATTAGTCTAAAGAAGGAAGTGATTTTTACATGGCTGTGGACACCAGGAACCATAGAAATATGTTCACTCCCTCTAGTGCCCTGCCATTTCATGTCAAGTTTGTTGTTAGGTACTCTAAGAGTGATTCAGCCTCAGGTACTTTACACTATCCGTCACACTTAACATTTTCAATGATCGAAGAACTTTGTGACCAACATGATCTCTTGCATTCATGTCAAGAATGAACCTCACTGCCTTGTTTGAAAACCGTAATTTGTAGCTTGGATTTTAGCTTCGATGTTAAGGCATAGTACCATAACAAGCAGGAATAGTCCAAGTGACATTGCATGAGCATCAAGGAAAGCACCCTGTGGTAATCAGTCGAGATGAATTTAGCATTTCTAAAGAGAAAATTTATTTTGGCATTGATTTTTTAACTATTATGTACAAGTAATTCACCAGACAAACAGGACCCGAGAGTTAGTCCAAGATATTTCACCGAGGTTACAGTTGAGACGAGTTCATTCCCACACAGTACAATGACTTCGTTTACCTTTTTGAGTTTAATATTGTTTCAGTGTTTGCAAGATGTAGGGATAATTTGTTGTCTATGAACCAATGTTTACATGACTCCACTTCTGATAATAACTCCTTAGCTATACTGGTATCATTTGGATCTTTACCTGACACTAAAAGAGCACTGTCATCATACAGCAAAAGTTTACTATGATCACTAATGGGCATATAATTTACATAACACATGAAGAGCAAAAGGCCTAAGATACACCCTCATGGGACTCCACAGGCTATTGGCAGGGATGTTGACTCGGTGTTATTTGCAACAACATTTTGTTTCCTGTTACTAAGATATGATATTAACCAGCCAACATATTCAATGTGAAGAGTCTGCAGTTTTTCTCATAGTACATGCACGTACTGTTATATCATGATCGACTGTGATAAAGGTATTTTGTGTGTCTAGCGTTACCATACTTGTGTAATTTCCCAGGGTTGTCTGGGATCTGATATGGTCAGTAGGATGGATCAGACTGGTCTCAGTTGAGTGAGAGCCCCTTAAGCCTGATTGGTAGCCATACAAAATATTATACTCAGAGATATCTTTCCACCTGAACTTACACTGTATTCTTTAGAATTTATTACAGTACACAGTACACGAGTACAGTATACTAAGTGACCTGTAATCACCTACATCAGACTTATTGCCTTTCTTATAGATAGGTGTTACTCTGGCAAACTTTGTCATCTGGTACAGTATTGGTGCTAATGGAGCGATTAATTAGATGTGTTATTGGTGTCTAATATACTGTAGTGGTACTATCCTTGAAAAACCTGGCTGGGATGCTATCAATACCTGTGTTCTTATGGGGGTCCATTTTATTTAATTCCTTTAGAACAAAGTCCACTATCACTGTGTGGATTTCAATATTATTTGGAGTGATATCATTCTTTATGTAGTGAGATTTAAAAGCTTCTGATTCTACACAGTAATTGTTTGAGGCTATATGCAGTTTTCAACTGGAGATGATGCAACTGTTGTATAAAAGAAATTAAAGTGGTTTCCAACGGCAGATGCATCGTGACAAGGCTCATTATTTATGTTTAACACAATGTTGGAACGTTCTTTTGGTTTACTGTGTCCAAGGGATTTTAATTTTCATTTCATTTCATGACCAACTTTATTAGGTTAACTAAGGTCTTATTCAAGTGCAACCCAATCACATATTGTTTACGTGGGATATTCTTCCTCTTTGACCCATTTACCAGCTTTCTGTATTAGTTGGTGGGGCAGTTAGTGAGTTCTGCTGTACACTGTTGGCAAATACTGGGCTTGTTGGTGGCACATTAAGTATTGTATGTGCATTTAAGACTAACCAAGATATTGTATTGTCAGATGGCGAGCATATTCTCACTGGTACGAAAGTTGCCATCAAGATTCTCAACCGTAAAACCATCAAGAACTTGGATATGGTCAGCAAGATCAAGAGAGAAATTACCAATCTTAAACTCTTCCGTCATCCACACATCATTAAACTGTAAGTGAAGTGTTGAGTTTTCATCGACACTGTTCCATAGTGTTACTTTTAATTTCTTGTTGTTGATGGGAAATGTTTTCTAAAAGTGTGTGAATTGGGAAATAGCGGTGTCAAAAGGGTGAATGTGTATATGAAAACAGTTAGATTAAGTTACGGTAAATGTTAAGATGCCGTTTTGTTTTGTCAGGGTGTTGATGTAGATTCCTGTACGTACAATACTTAGGTGTGGATGATTATTTAAAGTTACTCACCAGGAAAGTATTAATTGGAAGGGATAAAAAAGCATAGGTATTAACGAATTCATGAAAGGTTGATTGATGAGGTGTTTGTTTTGCAGGTACCAGGTGATCAGCACACCCACAGACATATTTATGGTGATGGAATATGCTTCTGGAGGAGAACTTTTTGACTATATCAAGAAGAGGGGCAAGGTATGAATTGAATGGTTGTGTTGTCCATTTACAAATACTGTACTGTTTTGAATGACCTTTGCAGTACAATACAGTAGTGTATTTGCATTTCCCAGTTTTTTAGTTTGTTCTTGTAATAAATCAAATTAAAGCAAGAGTTATACAGGTTGACAATTCTTTATCCGAAATTCTTTATCCGAATGTGAAGTTAGAAGTGATAAGGAAATTTGAAGCGGGAGAATTCCTAGGGGTACTACCTAAGTCAGCTTTCTGTTCATGTATACAGTATATGCATTAGTTTTAAGTGTTGTCAGTATAAAATCTCAATAATATTTCATTGCATGTATATTTTTCTGTGTAACTTAAAATTTTGGGGGACCATTCTTTTTTTTTTCATACAAACAATCTCCAGTTATATATATAGCATTTGTCTTGGGTTAAATAGGTTTCTTTATACTGTATGTAATTTCAAGATGTGTAAAACTCTTCAAGAATGGAGCTGCAGTATTTTGTGAAAAAAGAAAGAAAAACAGTTTGTGATGAATTGCATAGAAATGATCTGTACTCGTACCATAATTCCTACAGAACTGGAATGATACCGGTATTTGAGGTGTAATGTGTGTTTGTTTTAACTAATCTTAACTAGTACTGTACCTGTAACACCAACTTTGATACGAGAGTAAGGTTATTGCCAGTTAGCACCAGCTGTCATCCCTAAGTATCTGCCTTCCAATATTAATTATCTTCCATGTTATCCATGCCATAATAATGCTTATATAATTGTTATCCGCTATGAGCTTTCAGCATGTACGTATGTACAAAAAATTTTTTTGTTTGAACCACTGTTCATTCTCTACATTTTGTGAGGGAGGTGAACTGTCTAAAAAGTAGTCAAACCCAGAATGTTGTGATCATGTTGGACAGTCAATTCTTGTAGTATTGACAGGGTTTACTGTACAATACAGTGTGCTTGTTTATTCACTGCCAAAATTGTACTGTAGATTGTTGGCACCACACAGTATGCCAGGTACTGTATCTTTAGTTGTTGAAGCCCCTTCCAAAATTCAGTGTCAACAAGAACACATCACTTTTTATATTATTCCATACTGTTTCAAGATGGATAATTGTATTTGGTCTGTACCCTCTCTCATTTCATCCAGTACCTCCAGTCACAAAGATATTGTTGTAAGCATTGATGACATGTAAAAATTACTAGAGGATTTGAGGAAATGTATCTCAGCAAAGGTAATTGCAGTTTGGCAGAGGAGAATTTATGATTGCAGAAGGGCCCAGCTAGATATTTTATTGAATGCTTTTTCGATTGTGTCATTAGAGATATACAAGACAGCATTATTATAGGGGTGTGGAATGTGGATGCATTTAATGACCTTTTCCAAGTTCACTGCAAATACACTCGCGTACAATAACCTGGCATTTATTGTTGTGTTTACTATATATGTTATTAAAATTCTGTGGATGAATCTGGGGTTTAGTGACTAAGCCGTTCCTGCAACATACACCACACTCTTATGCTCTTTATAATCTACCATTTAGAGGAAATCCTCAACAAACACTTTATTTAGCATCAGTTGAACTTCCTATACATGTTTGAGGTTTAATTGCATTGCATGTTATGTATATGTTTTATACGTATAACTTCAGATAGAGAGAGAACAACGGGCCTGCCAATATCAGTCATGATAGCTGCCAGTAAACTTTTTATTATTATTACAATATTATTATTATTTATTTGTCATTGAAAATGTATATTAATATCTTTGACATTTCCATTTTAATGCTATTGTCAAAATTATTCTTCATTTGATCAATCTTTTATGTTCTCTTGGTATGTAGACCATAGTGATGCAGTTAAATTATTTTGTTAAAAACAGATTTAGCATCAAGTGAATGAGGTGCCTTCTCTCCTTTACCGCCACACCTACCGTAGACCTATGACTCGTCGTCCACCCAACATTATTACACCCACAACTATATCCTGATATATTAATAAAAAGTAGGAATGACATCTCATCTATCAAACAAATGATTACAAACATTGTCATTGCTAACTCCTGGTGCATATTAATGATAAACACACAAATATTTTCCTAACAACTTGAGATACGGTATACAGTATGTCTAGCTTTCTAGGTATTTTGGCTTTTTATTTAGGATTTATTTAATCTCTTGTCTTTTGTCTAATGCAAGACAGAAACTGTTGAGGATTTCCTCTAAATGATAGATTATAAGAATAAAAGTTTGGTGTGCATTGCAAAAATCACTCTATCACTAAACCCCAGATTCATTTACAGAATTTTATGATTACAGGAGGTCCCCGACTTACGAACTCCCGCCGATACTAACGGGGTTAAACTTGAAATTTACAGTACAGGGTACTGTATTTTCTTTACCCAATGACTTATTTTTTGCTTTCATTTACTGTATTTTGTCATTCTATTTCTTCTTTTGTCTTAAATTAAGTGATTTTAGATGTATATAAGGATTTCGGTTATGATATAGTGAGATTTTAAACATTGTTCTGAAAGTACGGTATGCACATAGCATGTGTTTCGACTTACGTACAAATCCAACTTGAGAATGTCCTCAAGAACGGAACCTGTTCATAACCCTGGGACCTCCTATACAGTACATGCAACAACAAATGCCAGGTGTCATGATCTGCACACACGAGTGCCTTAAGTTTATTGTGCATGACTGTACATCCTTTACTCTTATAAGTCCAACACACCCAGGATAAAAATCTTCTTTTAAGAAATTAATCTTACAATACAGTATGTTGAAATGAAAAATTGGAAGCATGTTGTAGTGTTTCAATTCAAATATCTCTTGAAATTACTTTGATTTTTTCTTTTATGGTATGAACTTTTAAGTTTTAAATTTCTTTTTCATTTATTTTTTAATAAAAAGAAAACTTTTAGTTTAGCTTTCATTTAAGATCTATTTCTTCCATGGTGTTACTGTGTGCTGTCCTTCCTCATCTGCCATGCTCTCAATCCCAGTTAGCACAGATATCTTGGGACCTTCTATAGTCATATGATCTCTTATTAAAAATTCACAAACCCAGAATTCAGGAATTTAATTCTCAAAAGAAATTTCTTCAGTCAGTACAGTGCAGTGTATAAATACAAAAAATCATGGAACATAAATTCGTTACATCCAATAACATAGTGGCAAATGCTTTACAAGTTCTGTTGCAGTGGAATCCATTGTCTTGTAAGAAGTTTTTCATGCCATGTGTTTAGGAGGCAGTCAGTGACCCATTGTTACCATCTGCATCATAGGGTGAGAGGTATCAGCGGGCGGGGCAAGCAGGGGGGCCACGAGGCAATAGGTTACAACCCAGCACAAGGCGTCAACCTAGCATCCATCCTCAGTCCACAACACGATCTTGGGCACGTACTGGACCCCGGTGATAAGAATTTGGGTCTTCATCGCTGGTTTTGATATATTAGCCCATTAAATGCTTGGAATTTAATTAACAGCTGGTATTATACATGATCACATAGGATTTGTTGATGTCACATTTTGCCTGCTCCTGTTATTTTCTCCTTGATTTAGCATATTTTTCACCCAAGGTGTAAACACTTAACTGGAGGCATAATAAGTTGTATGCACTATTGTTCTCAGGTAAGATCTAATATGGTGCTTATTTAGTGTGAACTACAGTACACCCCTTGTCCATGAGCACTAGCCTGGGGTGATGGGACAGATGCCATCAGTTTACCATGTGTGCTCCCAGTCACATGACTCTTTATGCCTCAAAGCACATGCAATTGTTAGGTTGCGCTTATTACATATTCTTTTCTTCACATTTGTTTTGTAAAAATATTAGTCAGAAAGGCACTTATTTGATCACTAATATTTCAGGAGGTTTACAAGTATAATATATATATATATGCACAGCTTTCACATCTCTGAATTAAAGGTGTCAATCAATTATCTATTTGGCACTCCGTAATAAAAGGAAATTTAAGAGATGCAATATTCTGTACATGTACAGTACACCCCCCATAATTCATACTCTAATTAGAAATCACTCATAATTCGTATTGTTTTGCCGTTACAAAATATTTTAACAATTTTGTATTATTTGGTAAATTTTGAAATTTGGTCGACATTTTGAAATATTACAATATCTGTATATACAATACGTATATCCAAATTTTTTTGGGAGGGAAAATTTAGAATTATGAGACATTTATAAATATGTATGACACACATTGTCACCATGGGATGCGACCGTCCGCCTGCCGCAATGTAAACAAGTACTGTACTGTATACACGTTTCGGTTAATTCACGTGGGTCAGTCATGGAGTGCACGTCTCCAGTCTACCATGCATGCTTTTTTCACTATGTACAGTATACAGTACTTAGAATGGTTTAAATTTTGTTTGGGACAGAAAATACCTTTTTCTTTGTGTTTCCCTCGGGAGGTGTCCCTCATAATTCATAAGGGCTAGAGCCCCTATTATTTTGAATTATGGAGGTTTTACTGTATTTCCATCACCTTTTGCCCTTATCAGGCAAGTAAATTTATGCCATCACAGTATCAATCTGCCTAATGGAGTGCTGGAGTATGCTAATATTGTACAGTACTCAAGAGCAATCCTGTTACCATGGTTATTTAATAATTATTCCTTTTGCATCTACAGTAATTATAATGCAGCTGAAAATGCTGTTTCATTGAAGAAAAGATGTAAGTGATGATTTTAGTATAGACAATAAAAGTGCATAAGAAGTTGAAAAGTGGTATGAGTATTGCAGCAATTGGATGTGAAAGACTCCACAACATGTACTATCATAGTTCTGAAGGAAAGATTTGTGTCACTGAAAGTTTCTGCCCTTAGTAACTAGTGCTAAAATGTCTTGAGGACAAATTATGGAAAGTACATTACTGTATTACCAAAAGGGTTGAAATTAGACAGTCAGCATTTATGATATTTTTGGTTTTGTTAATAATTATTGCTTCTATTTTTATTTGCTTTATTACTATTTTTATTGTTTCATGATTTTTATAATGAGAAATGTAAATATTTTTGGAATATGTAGTATTCATGAAAAATTTTACCTTAAGCTTATTTTGCTATGAAATATAAAATTTACCAGTTGGGATTTTGTTGTCGGAGGAATTTTTCAAGAATGAAAGTACAGTAGTTGTATATTAACACCAAGTCTGTGATGTTTAAATCCCAGAGAACACCTAGACTTTACTAGCTTAGAGCAATGCATGGGTGCATCTTACACAGCTGATATGACTTGACTCAATCACCCTTCAGCCTTAACCCAACATCAAAGGATGTTAGCTGTATGGATGGTAGCCAACATCATTGTATATTTCAGGTTCATGTGTTCCATTTTTTTGCATATACAGTAAAGGTGGTTTTGGAAATTCTTAGCTGCTATTTAAGGGTTAAGTGGTGGCCATTGTTTCCCAAATTTACATATTTTGGGATGAACATTACAATGGAAAAGAAAATAACTGTTGAATTAGTCCAAGTTTACATTGTCTAGGTCTTCCCTGGTGTTTCAATGCTGTAGACTTGATGGGACTCTACACAAAATGTTTGGTTCAGACTTGGCCATAAAGTGGGTTGTTCAGGAACACTCCTCAGTAATATCCCCATTAGTTGGAACATTTGGTGTGCAGATCATGTGCGAATTTGAGAGATTTCCGGGTATTGACACGAGTTCTCTTATCTTGGAAAAATCGCACGTCTACTGGATTTTTCCGGGCATTGGTGAATGTTTACGCATCTGGCATGGAGCACCATTGCTATGGAGACTTAACTGCTGTATACACTATACTGTACTCACCAGCAGATGCTTGTGATGCAGGCAGGCCAAATGGTGATATGGTGATATAGAATGGTCTGCCTTTGCCCTGTACCATCTCCTGTAGCAGGTGTTGCTAACTGTCACTCTCTTCTTCCATGAAGGAGGGATTGTACCTGCACTGTATACTGTACATATACCTTCTACACTTTAACGTACAGTAGGCATACGCTGTCCACTGCTATGTACAGTACATTGTACTGTAGGTACTGTATAGTACTTCACACTTACTGCAGAGGTACAGTAGATTTATATAGCTGTAATCACATTTTACATCTTAATACTGCTTTAATGGTATTCTTATCTGATTGTATCCTGATACAGTACTGCACAGCACAGATTAAGTGTAAAAACAGCAGTAAGACAGCGAACACGCTTGTACATTGGCAGCAACCAATGAACTAAGTGTTTGAGGAGAGAGACAGTGAGATACATCAGCCAATAATAGGCATCCTATATAGTCACATGACAGTCCTGTAGTGGATAATCATAATACACGAGTGCTCCGAGTCTTCCCACCCACGTACTCGGCACGTGTCGGCACATGATGTTATCTTTCGGAAATTCATTTGAATGCCTGGAATGGAGAGATTTTTCTCGGAGTTCTAAAATTTTATTTTCTGGGGATCGAAGATTCAGCTAAGAGGGATATTACTTTTGTATTTGGTGTGTAATGTAATATGAATTTTGTGAGGAGTTCAGAAACATATTTCTATTAGCTGTACAAAATGATGACATGAAGAGTAATAGTAGTTCAGATTTTGAAAAGAGGGACATATCAAACTGCTCTTGAAAAGTCTGTAATCTTTTGGGATTTTCATGTTGACACACACTGACCTCCAACAAATTTATGGATTGGCAGAAGGAAAACTTATATATCTCTCTTTAACATCCATCTCCTTTTTATTTACATTTCTTAATATTGGTATTACATGTATATATTTTTTCTTTAATTTAGTGTTCTGCCTTTCTGTATATACAGTACACACATTTTATGTATTCATTGCACTTGAAGCTGGCAGTGTTTAGAATTACTATAGTTTAAATTTCTCCATTATTGAAAAAATAAGATATACTGAAATTAAATATTTGTTTTGAAAGTCTAAAAATGTGATACTATGCTACTGTTTGAGCAGTTGGCATTATTAAAGGTATTGTATTAATTTTGACAATGTTTTACAGCTGAAAGAGTCAGAGGCTCGGAGGTTTTTCCAGCAGATAATTTCTGGTGTAGATTACTGCCACCGTCACATGGTAGTGCACAGAGACCTCAAGCCTGAGAATCTCCTTCTGGATCATAATCTTCATGTCAAAATAGCTGACTTTGGTGAGATTGACATCCTTTTACAGTAATTAAACCATACAGAAATTAACAGGAGGATTGAATTTTGAAGAGGTAGGGATTTGATGTTAAAAACTGATGAATGATGAATAGATCAGTAAATATGCATATAGTCTTAATTTAGTGATATAGCATGCAAAACTGAATAGCTTGGGTACTAACATATAATATTTTTGTTTATCTTACCTCCATAGTGTTCTCTTCATAGTTTTATAGGGTTATATCCTCGAGGCAAGAAGGATCAACCGAGACTCTGCCATTGACTTAAGCCAGTAATAATTTTTATATGTCCCATAACAAATAACACTTCACCATACAATAAATCCTTGTCTTTACACCAGAAATCCTAGAGTACCTGTAATTTTGTATACAGGTAAGTAAATTTTTTTTCCGGGGCATATCCTGTACAGTTTATCTACAACTTATACTGTATTGCATTCTTACAATTAGTATACAGTATATATTTTTTAATTCACCTTTTAACTTTTTGTTTTCCTTTGAATTAATAGTACAATACTGTAGTCAGCAAATAGCCCAAATAAAATGTCAATACAGGTACAGTACTTAACTCCAGAATGTTTTAATTTTATAGATGAATAATTAACATACAGTATTACTCTGGTTTTGTTTTTCACTTTCATAATACATTATGTTTTTGATGCTGTGTAACTGCTTATTGTACATGTCAGTATTTTGTTGTTACATATGGTTTTTGGTATCTGTAGAATTTCCACTCTTATAAAACAAGTAACAATCACACAATTCATTTTCCTTTAACATTATCATCTAAGTGCAGTTATATTACCCTGTACTGTACTTGACAAAAACAATGAAAATGATATAAATGTATTTCTCATTCCATTATCATAAGTTTCTATTTTTATTGTGGAATTGCTATACAGTAGTTTGGTTATAACAGGGGTTTATATTTTGTCATGATGTAGGGATGCAGGTCATATGTGGAAACCCACACCTGTTGAATTGAGAGTTTTAAGATGTGGCTGTTTATAGTTTCATATTGTATTTACTGAAAGAATACTATTCTCTCACCAGGCCTCTCCAACATCATGGTAGATGGCGAGTTCCTTCGCACCAGCTGTGGTTCCCCAAATTATGCTGCCCCTGAAGTTATCTCTGGCAAGCTTTATGCCGGACCTGAAGTAAGTACTGTACATTACCCACCTACTTTTATATCTGTAGTTTAATGTATAAGGTGAGCTTTTTTATGCACTTAATTTTGAAATAGTACTTTAATCCCCAGAATTTATATTAAATGTTTTTTCCTGCTTTTAAATGCATGTGTCACATCTAGAACAATCTTAATTATTTTTTGATTAGTGATGTTTTTCAGATGTATTAAGTGTAGAGAATCCAACAGAAAGCTTCAGGGAATTTGTCATTTAGTCCTTGAAAAGAGGGATTTATTGTTCAACTTCCATCCCAGAATGATTGTTTACTATCACCTTGGGCAAGATGTTAACAGCCGATACTTTATGGGTACAGTACTTTATTCATCAGCAGTAATAAAGAGAAAGGTAATGGTATCAGCTTATTATAGTAGGAAACATTATGTTAAAGGTGATGGATGTACTGTACCAGTTATGGAGTTTAGTAAGTGTTGTACGGTTACTTTCAAGTAACTATTTTTGTCTTTTGACTAATGTTGGCACCTCTCATCTACATTATATTTAGATGTACAGTATGTTGACGTAAGGCAGCACTTGTTAGAAGTTAGAGAAATAACAGTTGCTGATAACTTAGAAGTACTGTATTGGCACATTAGACTAAACAGGGGAAGTAACACTTGCTAATACAGTAGAGTCACGATAATTCTCAAATTTATTTTCTTAAATTTACGGTTACCTCTATTACAGCCTCTTTTTTTTTTTTTTTTTTTAAGTTTGCTGTCTAATATTTGTAATTCGTGGCTATGCGCCAGCTGCTGCAATGTTTATTTACATAGGAAATCATAAAAATTTTGGAAATTTAATATCAAGCTCTAATGTGACTTATAAATAAAGAAAATATAATATAAAACTATAAAATAAGAAAAAATGAAGTTTGGATATAAATTCTGTGTGGGAGAGAGGTAGGGTGGCTGGCTAACCCAACCCACAGCCCCTTTATAAAAACATTATGGAATTTTGCTATAATTCTCATATTTAGATTAATTTGGTGCAGGGTTAATAAAGAAATTACCCTAAAATAAATTTTCCAGAAAATACCCACACTTGACCCCAGATGAGTTATTGAGTCTATTAAATTCCTGGTGGTTTGTTTACATTTTAAGTGAACAGCTGACCAGCCATCCAGGTGCTTGTCTCCAAGAGAAGAGAAGGAAGGAGCTTTTTATATAATATAGAACTACTCTGTACAACATATGTTTAATTGAAAAAATTATTTAGGTACTGTATTATGTATTTTTGGCCTTTGGAACCTAACCAAGTACCCGTATTCCCATTGAAATCAATTAAACAATACTTCACAATTTCTCCTGGTGCCTAAAACCATGAATTATCGCGACTCCTCTGAAGTTAGTAATACAGTATTGGCACAGTAGAATACAGCTCCTCCCTGACTTACGACGTGTTAGGGACCCAAATCCAGGTCGTAAGTCGAAAATGCTTAAATAATACATAGAAAATCTAATTTGGGTGTCTCTTTTTCTTCTCAGCACCACAAAATTCTCACCTTTAAGCTTGCCAGCCATTTTAAAGTGAATTATAAACAAAAATTTTGTCTGTGTACTGATGTTGGGACTCGAGAATCCGTAATTTGACAAAATTTTGGTACGACTGAGGCAGGTTGTAAGTGCGGGTGATCGCAAGTCGAGTAGGTCGTAAGTCGGGGAGGAGCTGTAGTTAGTTTTTATGAAGCTTTGATTTAGATGGAGTTAGTTGTTGGTAAAAAAAAGTTTGTACTCTTACTAATAGAAAACTGTGAAAAATGTTTAATAAAATAATTTATATTGATAGAAATGTTAATAGACATTGTTACATGACTTAGCATATTTACTACTTCAGGTGGATGTGTGGTCGTGCGGCATCATCCTATACGCTCTTCTGTGTGGGACCTTACCTTTTGATGATGAGCATGTGCCGTCTCTCTTCCGCAAAATCAGATGTGAGTAAAATTCTTAAATCTGGTCATCCATTTTATGCTCTGTATATATATGTATAAATTATGGATATCAGGTGGTTGAGAGTAATTTTAAATAATGTACAGGTATCCCTAATTACCTGTATCTGAATATTATACCTAAAAAAATTAAATCGGTTCACAAAAAAATCCTCCGTAACGATTGTAATTTAGTACTGTACATTAGTCAAGGCTCACCATAGACAGTAAGGAGTGGGCTGATATGAATCTGAATTTATATGAGCTTTTGAAATTACCATTTTTTGGATAAGTGAATATAATTTTTTGAAAGTGAAAAAAGAGGTTTAAGAATACTATTTACTGATTAGTGGATTTTCGGATAAAGTGGGATACCTGTATGTGGTAGCATTTAATCAGGATCGGTTGAAGACAAAAAAAAAATTCTTTTGCAGCGGGTGTGTTCCAGATCCCTGATTACCTGAACCAGAGTGTGGTGCGCTTACTCCTACACATGCTCATGGTGGATCCTATGAGACGTGCCTGTATTGAGGACATCAAGTGAGTTGTTAATGAACTTGTTTGTTTTTATTACTGAAATTTAATGGAAAGTAAATATTGCTGGTTCATTTAAGTTGTTGGTTACTGTCCTACCATAACCAAACTATACTGTACCTAAATTAGGTTTGGATAATTTGGTTAGTGTTATGAATGTGTACAGGATTAATGCTATATTCAATGCAGATCAGTTTGAATAAAAATAAATATTGTACAGTATATAGAAATTATTGTTGTTGGATGGTTGGGCTATGTTGACAGAAGGTAGGGGACTTACAACAAGAGCATTTATCTGAGTTATACAGTAGTTTCTTTCTTGCCAATAAAATAAAAAATACTTTGGCCAGTGTTCATAAGTACGTCCTTATAATACTGTAATAGCAAAGACAATGAGAGAATGAAATATCTTCACAGCTTTAGCTTAAGTATAATGAAACCTGATTACCCAACACAGTGAATAATGTTACTGGCTGCCCCTTTTGAAGATTCCACAGGTCTGCCAGCTGTTTATGGGCTCCACACATGCATGAATTGTAATACTGTACTGATGACAATTTTAATCATTTTGTATTTAATGATATAATGTAATTAAGTTTACAAATATCCTTACTACTGTACTATACAAGACTAATATTATTTTGTCTTCTAAGCCTTTTCCTACTTAATGCAGGGTGGCCAGACACAAGACCAGATACTTTAACACATTTTTTCCTTGTTCTTTGTTTTAATTGCATTTGTTTCTTTAAAGTAATATTTTACAAGAAGTGGAGTTTCTAGCCTCATGCCTGTGTGGTTGAAGGAGGGATATGCCTGACCCTGAACAAATAACTTGTTCCCGTGCCAATTAAGATGCGTGTGAAATAACTTCAATACAGTATTGATTTTTAACGCTTTATGATTTTATTTCCAGAAAACATGAATGGTTCCAGAGGGACCTGCCTGCCTATCTTTTCCCTCCTCCATATGACCATGATAATTCAGTAATCGACAATGATGCCATAGCTGAAGTGTGTGAGGTGAGTTAAGCTTACAACAGCATTGGAATGGTTATCGTATTAACCCGACAATTCATTGATCCCTGTTTCTTATCTCTGGTAAGGAGGAAATATATTATTCATACAGTTTCTAGTTTAAGCCAGTGCTAGTCACATGATCATATCCTTGGCTGCCTCATAGACATCCAGACAAATAAGGGGATCCAGGACACCAATCTTCTCTCAACTTGCCTGTATATTATGATACCAGGCCCACAAGTTTGACATCGTTGGTGGACTTGTAAAGTTTCATTATTGACAGCCACTTTGGAGCTATTGGCCAACTTTCCTTATATAACCCTTTGGCTCCTGGAAGTTTCCCTAAGCTGTAGCCAGAATAAAATTCTAATTTGCAACAACTGGCATGAAAAGGTTGAGGGAGAAAATAGTATTCTTATGTAAGTGTGTCTGTGTCAGGTTGGTATACAGTGTGTTATTGGAATTATTTCTTATTTATATACTGTACATGTACTGTACTATATTACCTCACCTATACTGATATTTAGTACATGTTGACCAAGTGAATGTAACTTCACAACACTGATATATTTACTGAACTTGTAAGGTTTCTAGATGAAATACAGATTTTTTACTTATTTGTTCTTATACAATTAAGCTTTTTAATGTGTGAAATGTGGGAAGTAATTTAATTTGTGAAATATTTTACAGAAATTCCAAGTTGATATTTCTGAAGTTCAAAGTGCCATTCTGTCGGAAGATGCACACAACCAACTGAAAATTGCTTATAACCTGATTGTCGACAATAAGCGCTTTGCAGATGCAAATGCTCTGTACAGGTGAGTTTGTCACATTCACTTTTATGATGTGTGTTAAATGAAGTTTTTATTATACATTGCATCTTTTTAAGACCTGACCTATAGGGGGAGAAGGAAACATGGTCGTGAAAGCTAGTAAATATGATAGTCAGGATTTCTCTGCTATTATTATTTTATGTCTTCTTACTGATTTTAGAATTGACATGTGCAAACACACACACACACACACACACACACACACACACACACACACACACACACACACACACACACACACACACACCCACCCATGTACTGTACCATGTCTCGTTTATACAACCATAGCTTCATAATATAAACTAGGCTCCTCTCATTAATATTGCTGAACTAACATTATTAGTGTAGATGTTTTTTGGCAATTGCTAAATATTGAAGGGCTGAGTATCACCTTGCTTGTTCTTCTTTAAATGGAAGGGGGCATTTGTTTCTTGATAACAAGGATTTTCTCATTATTTTTTGTCATCATACAGAAATGAAAGTAAAGTCAGTCCCTGACTTATGGCGGAGTTAGGGACCGACGACCAGGTCGTAAGTCGAATTGGTCGTAAGTCTAAAATGCGAAAATAATACATAGAAAATCTAAAATGGGTGTCTCTTTTTCTTCTCAGCACCACGAAATTCTCACTTTTACGCTTGCCAGCCATTTTAAAGGGAATTACAAACGAAAATTTTGTCAGTACACAACACGATCACTAACGTCGGGACTCTAAAATATGTAATTTGAAAAAAAATTGTACGGCCGCGGCGGTCGTATCTACGGGTGGTCGTAAGTCGAATAAGTCGTATGTCGAGGAGTACCTGTAATGATTTGATAATGTTTTACAGATGTATTACTGTATGTACTGTACTCGTTTATAAGCATATCATATAGTCCGACCCCAGATTCTTTGGTGTTAAAAGCCTCATTTTTTTCATGTACTGTACATATGTATAATTTTACCCTAGCTTTTTAGAAATATTAGGTGTAAGCTTAAGCAGAAAAACATCAAAATCTCAACTCGGAAACACACAGTTGGTGAGTAATTAGCATTGAAAAAAGTCACTAAAATCCTCCAAGTGTCATTATGACCACTACTTATCCCGCAATCGAATCATGGACCATAGATTCAGAATCAGCATGCTCAGGAGTACCTATATTGAGATTCTCAACAAAATCCAATTTTGGGCCGAAAATTTTTTGATAGAAATATGCTTTTCTCTCGGAATTGGAATTAAAGTGGTTTAACTAATTAAATACACTGTACCCTTTTTAATTCAGATTTCATCTAAATTTTTGTTTGTTTCATAAATGAATTAAATATGATTTGAATTTGGAATGAATCTAAAATAACCGAGCAGTTCTGAAAAGTCAATTATTATGAGGAATATATTTTGAAATTGATTACAATGATTGAAATATAGGAATATAATATGAATTATATTAAGATGCTGTACAAAACTACATATGGGTGCATAATGGGGGAGGAGAGGAGGAGGGAGGAGAGAACAACTCTCCACCTCCCGTGATCGTCAGCCAGTGATCCATTTATAACAATATACATTTTCACAATAATTTCCCATACTATTTAGGTTAATTTAGTGCCAAGTTAATAAAAAATTATCAAAAAATAATAAAGCCTCCCTCCCCCTCCCTCAAAAAAAAAAAATTATATGCAGGTATATATATATATATATATATATATATATATATATATATATATATATATATATATATATATATATATATATATATATATATATATATATATATATATATATATATATATATATATATATATATATATATCTATCCCACACTCCATCCCAGATGAGCTATTTGTGTTATTGTATATTCCCAGTCTCTTGTTTACAGAGTGGTAACAACACTCACCATCTCTCTAGTACCATTGTTGTCACTGCTCAAGGGGGTTGGTGCTTACCACAGGATCTGTTTTGAGCACTCGGTAAATAATATTGTAGCATATTTATCAGAACTTAATTAATATTGTTGCAGTGTATAATGCATCTCCATATGCCCTGGCTTATTCACTGATCAATTGTCTTAAGTGCAAAAGTAGCCAGATCGAGCCATCATGTACAGGTATCAATTAATTTTATAATGGAAAGTAGAAATTAAAATGTTATAAGACAATGGTTATGTTGTGTTGTTAATATGTGTACTGTGTAACTGCCTTGTCACGTCATATCACCTCATCTCTTACCTCGTCACCTCGCCCCTCACCTCATCACCTCCCCTCAGTTTTACATTTATTTATTACTGTATTATACACTTTATTATTACTGTATGTTCAATTAAAAATAAGTTTGTTTGCTCAATAATTATAAATAGATTATTTTATGCGGCAACCAAAGCAAGATGCAAAAACTAAACAGAAAACGAGTGAATAATCGAACAAAAAAATTCAGAAATTGTCTAATGTCAGAATTTTCCAAACTTGGTTAATTTGTATTTTTCTGTAATTTGAGTGACCCCAGGATCTCTTTTTTGTTGAATTAATGAGGGTAAGTATAGTGTAATATGTAATAAATACATTTTTTCCATTTCAGCATCTCTGCATTTTACATGGGCAGTTCTCCTCCTCCAGCCCCTCCAGCTCCTTCCTTCAGTCCATCAGACCCAAATCCAATCGCTTTCAGGCCACACCCAGAGAGAATTGCACGTAAGTTGGAATATCTCCACTTTGTTTTGTAATAATAATAATAATAATTAACGGTTTATTGAAAAAATTCTGCAGCCCGAAGGCTGAAAATATACATTGGACATAAATGACTTATTACATACATTGGTAGTTTAACAAAAGCCTTCATTAGAGAAAGGTAAAGGAACATACAGTGAACATACAGATTAATGTAGGTGTTGAACAGCAAATTCGTGCGTGCGTGTATACATTAATTACATCAGATACCCGTTTTCTGATTTATATAAAACAAGTGTAAACATTTTCTGCAATTGCTTTTGCACATGACTATATTTTTCAATTGCAATTTTTTATCCCTACCTGATAATGAAGTATTTTTATTTTTATTATTGACATTGCATCCACTGAATACAAGCTCTCAAGGTTAACCTCAACCCTAATTCCCAGCTTTTGTACAATCCAAACTACAAATAGATTACCATTAGTTTTCCACACACATCTGTAGTTATCGAGTGCCTGTTTTTATTTTCCTTTACGGTAATGTCAACTATATACTGTATTTTCATTATTATAGTTATAGTAACATAGTTTATTCAGCCTAATAAAACTTCTCATGACTCTGTTACCCGTGTAGAATTTTCATCCTATTAGAAAAATAGAATAATTTCCTTTAAAAAATTTTTCTGTCTTATCCATGTTTTGACAGCTCACCTTGGCAAGATTCAGGCAGATATACGAGCATGTGAGTTTCTTATAGACATATGGAATCCTGTGAGTGAAGATAATGGTAACTCCTGTTGACAAAACTACATTAAGCCCTAGTAGACAAATTTTACAAATTATATAAGCATTTATGTAAACTGTACGAGACTTTTTTTTCCAATTATTGCCCTTTGGATGCCCCCCCCATCCTCTGGTTTGTTTCACAGTAGTGAGATATTTAAAAAAAAGTCACCTGAGAAGATGAATAGATTGATGCCAGAGTTGACTGATGGATGGGATTCTAGGTTTGGGGTTTATCAAACTGTGTAAATGAAATTTGATCCCAAAAAAATAATGTAGTTATTGGTTTATAAAAATTAAGTATTAATGGTACTTGTTAGATTTTGTTAAAAAAATATACCTGTATATAAAAAATGGTGTACCCTGTACACAGGTTTAGAGTTGACAGTGCAAATTCTGGCATTTGTTAATGGATACCAAGATGCTTAAAGGGAATTTTGTAAATTTTTAATCTATTCTAGGACACTAAGAGGAATAAAGACATTTGTGAATCGGTGCTAGAACATACCCGTATCGGAGTAATTTTGGCATTTGGATTTGTATCCCAGGTCACCTAAGCAGAATGTTGTACAGTACAGGTAGTTACATGTGTAGTTAATGCATCCCAGGCCATTGATGGGGAATTATGACATACGTGATTATTTTCTGAGACACCTCAGATGTATTATGGAATGTATGACAATACAGTACTGTACACTTGAGGGGTATTAAAGAGGATAATATAGTAAAGCCAAGATGTGAATCTATATTGTGAATGAGACAATAGAACTCTCACTAAGTGAAGAAGTTTCCCATGGATAAATAACTTTAAAAATTATATATATTTTTTTTTTTCAGACTATCCATACTAACATGTTCGGGGTAAGCATTGACTTTCCACATTGGCTGACCAATGATTAATTGCCTGGTTTGTATGTTTCGTGAGGTGGGGGAGGAATGGACCCAGCAAAGTTGCTGGTAGGGAATTTCGAGGCCACCAGTCTGTGGTTTATAAGTGGCGTGGATTGTAGAAGATGATCCGAATATTTCTCGAGTAATAGATGAGGGATATCCTGAACTGGATTCATTTGAAAATTTAAATTTATCTCTATAAACTTGGGTCCACACATTGTGTTGGAGTTGTAATTAACCGAGACCTCAATTTTCGTACCTAAGTTTCTGGGCTGCGTATATAAGTGCATTTTTTATGTAATAGTTACCATAATTTTTACTATTTGAGAGGATTCCATATTTAGTGTGACAAACAAATGTTTGTTTGCTTTTAAAAGTGTACGAGTTTTAAATAAAACACGTGACACTAACTGTTTTAGTGTCCTAAAAAATGTTGTATGCTGGGCAAAACAATGGGGCTTGTGCTTTTGATGTATGTATTGTGTTTAACAGTTTGGTTTTCAGCTTTTATGAAACAGTAAACTATGAGTGAAGTAAACTGCTTTTAGCTTAGATATGATATAACTTCGAGCAAATTATCTACAGTATTTACAAAGGAATAGATGTGCTAAGTCTAGCCAAGAAGTGGAATTGATACCAACAGTATAACATGAGCCTCTTGCTGTCTCTCTTATAATTTTTACCTCAGCTGGTCTATCACAGATACTTGTGTGTGCCCTAGTCTTAACATGGACAACGTACCTGTATAGAAAATAAATAAGAAGGCAGGAATCGGCTTTGCTTAAATTGACTAACAATGTGTTGAGCTTGCTTCACTTTGTGCCGAGGACCTCTTCGTCCACACTTGTGTAAGGTGGCTCGATTTTGTTTAAATTTATGTCCCTTTGAAAGTTATATCTATTCTGAGTTATAATTCGATATTATTGGCATCTCATATAGTATACTGTACTGTCTTACAATGGTTGACAAAAAGCATTTTCTGTTCGTGTTTTAACCAAAAACCACCGTTTGTTTTTTAACTTGTTTTAATGTTGGTTTTAATAAGTTTTACGTATTTGTTGCTCTTTTTATAACTGTTTATTATGCTACGAATCATAAACATTATATTCAGGGTTATTTAGCAATCATTATATTCTTTTCAATAAAACAAAAAATCACTTTACAAAGGCTAAATTTGAAAAACACAAACTCTGATCCATCATTCACTCATCCTACATGCTTAAAGGCAAAAATTAAGTTTACTATAAGTTCATCTTAAGTGCATGGAAATTTTTTTCTAATTTTACAGTTGAAAGTTTTGAAGATTTTATTTAAGTACAGTTGGAGAGAGAGAGAGATGGGCAGTGGCAACTTGGCTCCCCTGGGCCCATATAATACATGATCTTGAACATATTGGAAGCAGAGGCTCAGAGTCTAAACAGAAGCAGTTACCAGTTATACTGAACAGTGGCGACTTGGCTCACTTATTATCGGGATTTGAGAAAGTGCAGCCCTGTAAGAAAGCTTATTACCACCACTTTCACCAGTGTATAATAGTTCACATCCAAAATAGAAGATCTCCCACCCACATTTCAGGATACAATCATTCTGCCAAATTCTAAAATAGATATGTTAAGCCTCACTATTTCTTCTAATATGTCATGGAAGCCACACATCCACAACATTGCTAAAACTGCCTCCCAAAAGCTGGGAATGCTGTATAGATGCAGTAGCTACTTTACTCCTGAGCAGTTGCTTCAAGTTTATAAGGGATTCATTTGCCCTAACTGGGAGTACTGCTCTCATATTTGGGGTGGCTCTTCTTCTGTCCAACTGTTAGATAGGATGGAATCAAAGGCATTTTGTCTTATTAACTCTCCTCCTTTAGTTGATAATCTCCTCTCTTTCTCTTTGCCACAATGTTGCTTCACTCTCTCTCTTTTACAGGTACTTTAACGGGCAATGTTCAGTGAATTTGGCATCCTGTATACCGCCGGCAAGACAGTGGGCTCGTAACACTCATCTTGCCTGCGGTGCCCACCATTTCTGTCTGGATGTCTGTCACACTATAATAACCTGTTATAGTACATCCTACTTTCCTCACACAGCCACACTGTGGAATGCTCTGCCTCCTTCTGTGTTTCCATACTCTTACAATCTGTCTTACTTCAACAAGCGAGTTTCCCGGTATCTTCCTGGTGTAGAGTAATATAGTCTTTTTCTCTTCTATGTTTAATTTCTTTTTACTCTTATTTTTTGCTCCCCAGGCCCCGTTGTGGGTCGATGACCTGTGCCAGAGTGGGCTATTCCCCGTAAAATAAACAAAAACATAACGCATCTCTGTCCCACACCCACATTTATTTCAAATGTTTCATTTTCTTTCCCATTTAATCTTTCTGTTGCCCTGCTGTTCTCATCGAATGCTTTTACAGTACTTCATTTAATAGCCTTCCTCCCACCCCATACACTTGTGATTCCTCCCACCAAGTTTTTGGTGTACAGTACATAATGATTATGGTATAATCCAATAATAAAGAAAAGTGAATTGGATACAGTACAGTAATGATGTTTCTTATGAAAAGTTGTAGTGCTTGATTTCAGTGTGAGACTGCGAGGTCTATCCAACACGCGTGGTTTTAATTTTGTAGTGACTTACCATCAGTAAGCCTATTGCACTGTACATGTATACATTTTTAGATATTTTGTTTTCTCTGGATTTGATTGTTGATGAGGTTTCTCTGAAGAAGAAATGCAAAATATATCCATTTTACATTTTATTCTTTCCAATGAAATCAGGTGAATCTCTGAAATAGTAAACATATCAGCATTCCCACAGTCGAAATGCCTTGAGTCAGTGTCTTGCCACTGCTGCACCTTGCAATCCTGTGAGTCATGATAACTATAATACTACAAATATTTTCTTTTTACCTTCAGTTAACCACTTTCAATACAATACAGTATGTTGACAGAATTTTCATTATAAACTGACCAGATCCGGTACAGGGAGCCCTTAGATGTCTATCAGCACCTTGGTATGTTTTGCTGTGAAAAATATATAGCAGAATTTTCTTAAATTGAATCCTTGTAAATCGTGGACTGTCTGTTCCTAAACTTATCCATGCCATTCCTTTACATGGAGGCATGTGCTAAGAATGCCATTATAAGTGGAGTTAGAGGCCAGCCACACATATAACAAAATTACAGTGAGGATTTCAGACATCAGTAAACCATGCTCGTACATGCTCATGTATATTATACGGACTCGATATGTCATCATAATGAGGCCCTTCTTTATTTACTGATGACCAAACTGTTTCATTCTGGATTTTCAGATATTAAATCGCTGCTTTGTTTTAACTTCAATTCTGTACACCCATCTCATTTTGATTCTGCTGAAAGTAGGCTATAAATATTTACATAAGGATATTGAAATAATTTTACCATTTTTGTGAATGGGTAATCATGAACTGCAATTAATTTGTTTCTGCTCAGTGTAGCATATTGTGAAGCTTTAATTTATTGTGTGTGGTGTTTTACATGTAGTGTCCTGTTTTTTATTTGTTTATAACAAAAGAAAAACATAAGTGTATAGTGAATACAATCACTGAAATTGCATCCATTACACCATAAATGATGACATCTCAATTTAAATGTCATAAATTAATTGTAGTGTCAACCTTGGTGTAAATTCTTTGAGTTAAATATTAATTACAGTAACTGCAATTTTGAAACAAGAAAATTAAGTCTATTGTTTTCATTCTATCATCTCCAAATATAATGTATTTTATTAGTTTCAATCTTTATCTAAAATTAAAAAATTATCCCTTCAGTTTTTCGCGAACATAATTATGGTATGTCGATTTTTTTAATTGAAATTATCATCAGCAAGTTGTAATTATTCTGATAATAATTGTATACCATATTAATAGTGAGAGCGTGGTGTTGATTGCCTTGTATTGTTCCACCAGCTCTGAGGGAACGTGCTCTGAGTGGTGACCGGGGTGTGCCAAAAAATGCACCAGGAAAACGTGCGAAGTGGCATCTAGGTAAGTCACCATTTTGTGCTTCGACATTCTTAAAAAATTTTTTGGATAACTGGGAATTGTTTTTTGTAAAATGAAATATAAATTTACTGGAATTAGTATTGGTTAATGTTCATGTTAAAAGTACAGCAGCTGAGTGGATATAGCCCTTTTATTTTGTCTAAGGTTGCTAGATTGGCCACAAGGCATCCTTAGTTCATTCAATTGTAAACAGATACCTAACATTACAGTTGGAGAAATGATGGCAATCAAGAGTAGTGCTGGCCACACTGCCTCCTTGTCTTGTAAAAAAAATAGCACAGTGTACAGTTTGCTCCATCTTCACTGCTCCTTATGGGCTGTCAGGGCAGTAGGATTCACTTTCTTAATCTTGATGTGCAAATTATGAGTTTCAGATGTCATTATTACTGAGACTTATATAAGCTCTTTAAATTGAAGTATTCAGTTAAGTATATTGAAATTGCTACTTCTTAATGTTGAAAATGTCTTGTTACTTGGTTGACAGGTATTCGCTCCCAGAGTAAACCCCTGGACATAATGAGCGAGGTTTACAAGGCTATGAAGGTCCTTGGCTTTGTAAGTATAATGTGATTTATTGTGGTATTTAAATGTATAAAGCTCATCAAGAGTGGCATTTTACATTAAATTTTATATAATGTATTTTACATTATTGCTCTTTTGTTTTTGGTGCTTCAGTTGCACCTTTCATGAAGTCTTAGCTTTAGGTGCTTCATCTGCCTGATCTGTGAAGCACCATTCTATAGTTTATGCTTTCTACTTAGACAAACTTTAAGAATGTAGCATTTATGTCTTCTTTTGAATTCTGCTACCTGGGTGACATGATCATTGCTGGAGTTGGTGCCAAAGCTAGCTCGATTCCAAGAGACGAATCCCAAACTCGCCAATATGTTATGAGACGATGTTGACAAAAACAATTATTGGCAACACTTTTACCTTGCAGGAATGGAAGGTCGTCAATCCTTTTCACGTACGTGTGCGGCGAAAAAATCCTGTGACCAGTAATTACGTGCACATGGCTCTGCAACTGTATCAGGTGGACTACCGGTCACATCTACTTGACTTCAAAATAATATCCAATGACCCTAATGACACTACTATAATTGATAAGAAATGTAAGTGGTATAGGTATTAAGTTTTCAGTACAAAATACAGTATTTACACCTTAGCAAAATATATCTGGTAAAGCAGTTGTGATAAATGACAATACAGGTTGAGAATCCCCTATTAGAAATCCTTGGGTTGTCTGTCACAGATTCTTGAATTTTTTGTTTTCTGGAATTTTGGCATAATCAGCTTGAACCTCTCTGGGTGAACTACCCTGCACTCTAGTGGGAAAGAGCTTGTATGAATTAAAAAATCTGACTTCAGATGATAATAAGTACACGACTGTACTTAATTTTTGAATATTAATTAGTTTGTGCTGGACTTGGGAAAAAGAAAAATATGCAAGTTCTGTAGATAGATGGTATGGAGTGACAGAAGTTCTCTCTTGTCATGCTAAATGCAATTTATAAGTTAAATTTGTTTTAGATATCCATGAATCATGTCTGTCCTTTGTTAATTTATTAGCTGACACATTAAAACATTATTACTGAAGTGTCTTTGAAGTTGTAACACTGTACTTACCTTCAATTTTTCTTTCATCATAGCTGGAGACGAAGAAAACCAAAATCCTGGACATCATGTCATGGAGTTCTTTGAGATGTGTGCAGCACTTATCACCGAACTGGCACGATAAACTGAATTGCCTTGCAGCTTCATTATTGAGACCTGTTGTGCCTACAGACTCATTCAGTGTATGTCTGATGATGTGGTAAATTGGATAGCCTGTTTATATGGTTAGCAATTTAAGTGAAATGTATAACTTCATATCTATTAGTTAACCTTTCTCCTACAATTGTAGGAGAGAGTGATACAAGACAGGTGTAGGTAGATATAGCAAAGGACTAAAACTACAGGTAGAATTAAATTACTCTTATCAGTTTCTTAAATTTTCAATTTGAATAGCTTATGAAATTAGGGTTTTATTCTTATCTCACTGGGCACAACTTAGAAATATTTACATAACACTAGATTTGGAATGGCAATTTGGAACAATATGTTGTGTTATTCATAAGGGAAAAATTACCATTTGGTATTTGCAAGATTGAAAGTTATTAAAGATGAGGCACCAGAATATTTTGTGGTGGGCTTGAGAAATGATTAGGTGCTTGCTTTTATATACAGTAGATTGTGTGTGTGTGAGTGAGTGAGATGATTTTTTTTGTGTACAGTTATTATTTGCCTTTTATTTGTTAAATATTAGAAATTACAAAAAAGAGGTGGACTGTAAATAGTTATATATGTGTAAATTACTATTTGCTTTTGTTTTTGATAGGAATGGACATATTATAATTATCATTTACAAGTAAGTAAATTCAGTGAAGTTATAAACCCTCAAATCTGGGACCCTTGGGACAAGACCAAACCAGTTTCAAGGCTTTTCCAGTTTCCTGGTACGACGATGTTACTCAGGGCCTACCAGGAGACTGTGTCAAGATTTGCCTCCACACACTCACACAAACTCAGTTGAATGATTGCTTTACATTTTGTATAATAAAATAAAATAAAACACAGTTGTATGCATACAGTACTGTATATTTAAAATAAAAAAAGATAGATTAAATATATTTCATTTAGAAGTTGAGATTTCTCTTAAGACGAGTTAAATAGGTTTGTTTACATCCCGGCAGCTTCTAGTGACTCACGACATTGCTAGTAGTAGTCAGTGAGGTAACTTACGTCAGATGCTGCTTTTTTGCACATAGCCCATGTGAGAACAAGTAGTGTGTGGTAACATTAGCCTCTGTCATAACTTACCTCAAACTATTGGTTTAGCCCTTAAATGACAGGATTGCCTATAGATGAATTTTTTTCCATTGTGGAAATCCTCTACTGTACAGTAAACCCTCAAGATTCACGAGTTTAACTTTCACGGATTTGATTATTCACAGGCACAACCATTGTATACCTGCTCATCATTCTTGGGCATGAGGTTTGGTTATTCATGGCTTGTTGACTCGTTTTCCCATAGTTCAGCAGGACTCTTGTGTTTATTGTCCACGACTGTACCGTGTGGCACGTCATGCATCATAGCTTGCTCTCTCGGTCTCCTGCAGCTCAGCTATTTGTTAGGCTGTTCTTGCTCTTTTTGGTGACTTATTGCCCTTAGTGATGCCTCCTAAGTGTACAATAAGTGGATCAAGTAAAAAAGTGGAGTTGCTTGGTCACCTTGCTAGGGGTAATACTGTGGCGGGTATGGGATGCCATTATGGTGTTAACAAGTCTATTATTGAGAAAGTTACACTATTTATGATGTATCCAGCATCACAAGAGGCTGATCTTACGAAAATGTATTCGAAAATGGACAGGTACTGACAGCGTTATGACCCCATAACCCCAGCCCTGTCAAGTCTTAGCCTCTATATTTATACAGTAATAAGAAAAAAATATATTGATATCTAATGTTAAGTTTCTTATAAGAAATAGTTTGTCTTGAAATTTTTCATTTCGCTGAAACATTGCAAATGGTTAAAGTACAGTTTATATATATATATATATATATATATATATATATATATATATATATATATATATATATATATATATATATATATATATATATATATATATATATATATATATAATTATTTTATTATTTTTTCTGTTACTGAATGTTATGTTGTTTATGATGAATTGTACACCTTAAGAGGCTGACCCATGTGGCAATACCTAACCCCCACTCTCCACCTGTTACATGTGCAATACCAACTCTGCTAGTGTTCATGGCTCTTGTTAGGCATACAGAGAATTTGAATACACCACTATTTAAAGGTGAGGGAAGCTTGTCCTTTTCATTAGAAATTAAAAAAAGCATTTTTTGAAACTGGCATATCTTCATGTCAGGACAGATTACTTATTTAAAAAGCCAGCTCTCGTTTAAGATTTAATTTGTTCAATATTAATTTCAAAAGCTGTGTGAAAACAATTGTATTTTATTAATAAAAATAAACAAAGATAATCAAGGTACAGTATTGGGCTATTTATTCAATGAAACAATAATTGTTTATGAACTCACAACTACTGGCAAATATCGTGACACTGAAGCTGTTGGGATGTAAACAAATTCATTTAACTTGCATTTAGAGAACTCAACAATTTTTACTTTGTTATTTAAGAAGTAAAACACCTTCAACTGAGCTTGTCTGGAAGCAAAACTTGAATTAGCAAGAGAAGAAATTTTTACCTAAACCATGAAAGAAAATGTCTGGCTTTTGAAAATCTGTGGTTGAGGGTCTGTATTGTGCTGTATTGTATCTGTATTAATTTGTGAAATTTTGAAGGCTTTATAACTATCTTTACCCATATCTTAATGCAATTTAATTATACATCTTGAAGATAATATGTCTATTAATATTGTACTGTAATCTGCAAAGTTAATATGAATGTTTATTATACTGCATTTTATAGTACAGTACTGTACATAAATTTAGCCATGTTACAATTTGTTGTGTGGGCCTTACATTATTCACACTCTTTAGAACACAGCATTCTTTTTTTGACACTTGGCCCTCACTGTCCAGTATAGTTAACAAAATCAATTACTGTACAGGGGGCCCCCGGGTTATGTTCATGAGGACGTTCGTAAGTTGGATTTGTGCATACCGTACTTACAGAGCAATGTTTAAAATCCCACTAAATCCTTGCCTAAGTCCTAATATACATCTAAAGTCACTTAATTTAAGACAAAAGAAGAAATAGAATGACAAACTACATTAAATTAAAGTAAAAAAATAAGTACAGTACAGTACTATAAATAACTATCTATTCATAAATGGAAGAAATATATTGATAGATATACTGTAAACTGTATATATATATATATATATATATATATATATATATATATATATATATATATATATATATATATATATATATATATATATATATATATATATATATATATATATATATATATATATATATTGTGTCTATACATTTACAGTACTCTTCAGTGTTTAAATGTTTGGATTGAGTATATTAACATGTTGACATCTCATATATTCATTGTTTCAGTTGCTTTGGATTTATCGGACTTGATTATGATTGTACATAAATATTCTCATACTGTGGGTTTTGGGCTTGAAAACGCAAAATTGGGGCTATTTTTCAATTCTGCTTGTGTTAAATTTCTGCCTTACAAACGGTTTGATTTTAATCTTGCATTTTTCTTTAGTGATAGTTATAAATCACATGCCTAGTTATATTATGGTTAAAGTACAAAATAACATTGACTTAGCTACATTCATTTTGTTATGCTTTATGAAATTATATATATCCTGTTGCCTTAAAAAGAGGTAATTAAAAATTGCAATGTTTTCATTTTATATTTACTGCACTTGTAATGTCTTTTACAGTACAGTATTTAAAAGATGAAGTAGGCAGAATATTTTTCAATATTACCACCTAACAAATAATCTAAATTGGGATATTGGGATATAAAGATGATACTGAATGTGAAATTCTTTGACAACAAAAACAGATAAGCAGGTCTTCTGTGAACAAGTTGTTACACAATCTCAAGTCTGGATTGGGAACTAAATGAATGTTGCCTGTAACCAAATTGACCTCTTTGTTTTATTCCAATGTTTCATGATATACCTAATATTTTTATCCTTTCCTCTTATGATCAGTCTTGACTCATATGATCATTTAATCCACTTTTCTCTAAAAACTGTCAAAGATGGTAAATTTACTTACTTGGACACAATTTCACATCAGTCTACTTTTGTGTGTGTTTACTCTAATGCATGTCTTCACCTTTAAGAGTAACAGTGGATATCTCTATATTTAAACTTTAAGTCTCACAATTTTGGTGTATTAAGGGAATATTGTGATCTGTGAAGAATAATTCTAGCTGGTAAGATAGTTTAAATATTTTTGTATCTGTTTCATTTATCTCCATTGTAAATATTGAAGAAGGTGAGTGGCTTCAGCAGGAGACGAAGTAACAAGTACTGTACAGTATCAACTAATTCTAACAGAAAATGCCCTTAGTGTAAAAACATGTAAAATTACAAAGAACTCCTAGTTTTGGCAATTTGAGTATCATTGTATTTTCAGATTTTCCTCTACACTTTTTTCACTTTTAATTTGTTGTTTGTACAATAGTATATCAGATTCTCTCGTTTTGTATTTCCTTAAATTACTACAGGATACGAGTCATAGTAGTAGTAAACAGTGTGTAGGGTTTTGTATAATGGTACTGTATAAAAAATCATTGTTTTATTGAAGAACTTAAATATGATAAAAATATTAACCTTTGGTATTAGTCATTAATTAATTAACCTTGTTCATTGTGTACCTTATACAAAATAAATCGATACGATCATCACAAAGAGGAGATGGGACGCCACTGTTATCAGTGTTTACACCCATAATGTCCGTTATCCACCTGAAACTGAAGAAAATAAGACCCTGGTTGTTGTAATGAATATGTGGCCCACGATTCGATTGCAGAGTAATTAGTGGCCAAAATGACCCTTGAAAGATTTTACCGACATTTTTCAATGCTAATTACTCAACTAAGGGTTTCTTTATTTGAGTCCCCGTCTGAAGAGTCTGTTCTCATCACTTCAGGACGTCTGAGTTCTCCATTTTCTCTCAATCTTAGAGTGCACCCCTGAGACTTGGTTATTCCTTAGTATTGACACAGAATTACATACCACCGCTCCCTTCCTCCACATACTACACCTCCCTCCCTCCACATACAACGACTCCCTCCCTCCACATACCACGACTCCCTCCCTCCCTCCCTCCACATACCACGACTCCCTCCCTCCCTCCACATACCATGTCTCCATCCCTGCACATACCACTTCTTCCGCCCCATCATGGAAGTAGATTATCGACTTTTTGGGAGATGTAAACATGTTTTCCAAAGATTTATCATAGAAAACGGGAAATTTGTATCACAAAATGTGAAATATTTCTACTTAATGGAAAAGTTGGTTATCTACTTAATATAGAAAACGGGAAATTTGTACCATAAAAAATGGGAAATATCTACTTTCCAGGAAAGTTGGTTATCTACTTTCCAGGAAAGTTGGTTATCTACTTTCCAGGAAAGTTGGTTATCTACTTTTCGGGAAAGTAGATTTTCGACTTTTCGTGGAGGTAGATTATCGACTTTTGGGGAGATATTAACATATTTTCCAAAGTAGATTATCATAAAAACGAAATTTTTTTGGGTTGTTTAACGAAATTGTATCATACAAAATGGGAAATATCTACTTTCGGGAAAGTTGGTTTATCTACTTTCCCGAAAGTAGATAGATTTTCTACTTTTCGGGAAAAGTAAATTATCGACTTTTCGGAGTAGATTTTCGAATTTTGAAATATTACCTAATTTTGCGAAGTAGATTATCATAGAAAACGGAGAAATTTGTATCATAAAAATGGGAAATATCTACTTTCCGGAAAGTTGGTTATCTACTTTCCGAAAAGTAGATAGATTTTCTACTTTTCGGAAAGTAGATTATCGACTTCCTCTACACTACCTCCCACCTCTACACTACCTCCACCTCCCCACTACCTCCACCTCCTAATACCTCCCACCTCTACACTACCTGCCCAACACTACCTGCACCCACAACACTACCTCCACCTCCTACACTCCTGCACCTCTACTACTCCACCTCCACACTACCTGCACCTCTACACCTGTACACTACCTCCACCTCTACCTCCTACACTGCCTCCCACCACCACACTACAACACTACACTACTTGCACCTCTACCTCTACCTCCTCTACACCACTACACCTGTACACTACGTGCACCTCTACACTACCTCTACATTATCTCACTACCTCCACCTTCCACCTCTACCTCCTGCCACACTACCTCCACCTCTACACAACCTCACTTTTACCTCTACACTACCTCCACCTCTGCACTACATACACCACCACGCTACCTCAAATCTACCTCCCTCCTCTACACACCACCACCACCACACTACCTCCCACCTCTACACTACCTGCCTCTACCTGCCTCCTACCCACCTCCTACTACCTGCACTAAACTACCTGCCTTTACACTACCTGCCTTTTACCTCTACCTCCCACCTCTAAATACCTCCTCTACATACCTCCCACCTCTACCTACCTCCACCCACCACACTACCTGCACCTCTATACAACCTCCACCACCACCTCCACCTCTACATTATCTCACCTCTACACTACCTCCCACCTCTATCTACCTCCACCTCACACTACACCCTTACACTACCTCTACCTCCCACCTCTACTACCTCCCACCACCACACACCTCTACTCTTCCCACACCCACACTACCTGCACCTCTATACAACCTGCATCTCTGCACTACCTCCTCTACACTACCTCCACCACCACACTACCTGTACCTCTCCCCTACCTCCACACCCCTACTGCACCTCTACCCTGCCTCCCACCACCACACTACATGCCTCTACACTACCTGCACCTCTACCTCCCTCCCACCCACTACCTCCCTGCTCCAATACCTCCAACTTTACACACCTCCACCTCTCCCCTCCTCCTCCTTACTACCATCCCACTACCTCCACCTCTACACTACCTCCACCTTTACACCTCCACCTCTACCCAGCCTGCATCTCTACACCTCCCACCTCTACACTACCTCCACCACCCAGCTCTACACTACACTCCCACCACACTGCCCCTCTAAACTACCTCCCACAGTGCCTGCACCTCCCTAACCTCCACCTCTACACCTCCACCTCCCTGCCTCCACCTCCCACACTACTGCACCTCCTACAACCTCCATCTACCTGCCTCTACACTGCCTCCACCACCACACTACCTCCACCTCCTCCACACTACCTCCACCTTTACTACCTCCCACCTCTACACTACCTCCACCACCCACACTACCTCCCACCTCCTACAACCTCACTTCTACTACCTCCTCTACATCCACCACCACGCATACCTCAAATCTACACTACCTGCACCTCTCTCTACCACCACCACACAACCTCCCTCTACACTGCCTGCCTCTACACTACCTCTACACTACCTGCACCTCTACCTCCCACCACCACACCTCCACCTCCCCACTACCTCCCACCTTTGCCTACCTCCCACCTCTACACACTACCTCCCACCCACCTCCCACCTCTACACAACCTCACACCTCGACACTACCTACACCTCTACACACCACACCTACCTCCAAATCTACACTACGTGCACCTCTACACTACCACCACCACTACCTCTACACACACACCTCTACCTCTACACTACCTCCACCTCTATACTACCTCGCTTTCTTACTGCACCTTTACACTACCTGCTACACTACCTGCCTCACACTACTCACCCCCACTAAAATGCCTCCACCTGCCTCCACCTCTACACACCTCCCACCACCACACACCTGCACCTCTACACAACCTCCACCACCACACCTGCACCTCTAAACACCTCCACCTCTACACTACCTCCCACCTCCTACACTACCTGCACCTCTACACTACCTCCACCTCCCACACTACCTGCTCCTTACACTACCTGCCTCCTACCTCCCACCTCTACCTCCACCACCACACTCACCTCCTTCCCACCACCACACTACCTGCACCTCTACAACCTGCATCTCTGCCTGCCTCCCCTCTACTACCTCCCACCACCACTACCTGCCTCTGCACACCTCCCACCACTACCTGCACCTCCCACTACCTCCCACACACACTACATGCACCTCTACACACCTGCACCTCTACTACCTCCTCCACCCATCACCTCTCCAATGCCCTCAACTTCCTACCTCCACCTCTACACTACCTCCCACCTCTTCACTACCACCACCCCACACTACCTCCACCTCTACTACCTCCACCTTTACACTACCTCCCTCACACAACCTGCATGTCTACTACCTCACCTCTACACTACCTCCCACCACCACACTACCTGCAGCTCCTAAACTACCTCCACCACCTAAAACTACCTCCACCACCACAGTACCTCTAAACCTCCCACCTCTACACTACCTCCACCTCTACACACCTCAACTCTACACTACCTCCCTCTACCTCTACAATACCTCCCACATCTACACTACCTGCACAACACTACCTCCACCTCTACACTCCTGCCTCTACCTACCTCCCACCTCCCTGCACCTCTACACACCTCTACCTCCCTCTACCTCCCCACCTCCCACCTACACACTTCCCACCTCCTGCACCTCTACCTGCATCTCTCACACCTCTACACTACCCCTCCCCACCACTCTACCTGCACCTCCTACTATCCCACCTCTACACTACCTCCACCACCACACACACCTCCCACCTCTACTACATCCACCACCACACTTCATCCCAAATCTGCACTACCTGCACCTCTGCTCTACCTGCCACAACCTCTACACTACCTGCCTCCTACACTACCTGCACCTCTACACCTGCACCTCTACACTACCTCCCACCCACCTCCACCTCCTCCACCACCACACTACCTCACCTCTACAACCTCACTTGCCCACACTACCTCCCACCTCCTACCATCCCACCACATACTGCAAATCTACTACCTGCACCTCTACACACACCACCACCACTGCCTCCACCTCTACACTACCTGCACCTCTACACTACCTGCACCTCTCTTACCTCCCACCTCTACACCTCCCACCCACACACTACCTCCACCTCTACACTACCTCCACCTCCACCACTACCTCCACCTCTATACTACCTCCACCTCTACACTACGTCCACCTCTACACTACCTGCACCTCTACACTACCTCCACCTCTATACTACTTGCACCACTAAACAACCTGCACCTTTACACTACCTGCACCTCTACACTACCTCCACCTCTACACTACCTCCACCACCACACTACCTCCACCTCTACACTACCTGCACCTCTACACTACCTCCACCACCATACTACCCCACTTTTCACTCTACTACACTGCACCTCCTATCACTATGCACCACTACACTACTTGCCTCTACTACCTGCCACCACACTACCTCCACCTCTACACTACACCTTTACACTACCTCCACCACCACACTACCTGCCTCTACACTACCTGCCTCTACACCTCCACCTCCTACCTCCACCCACTACCTGCCACTACACTACCTGAACCTCTACACTACCTCCACCTCTACACTACCTCCCAGCACCACACCTGCACCACACTACACTACCTACGCCTCTACACCTGCCTCTACTCCCACCTCTACCTGCCTCTACTATCCCCACCTCTACTACCTGCACCACTACACTACCTGCCTTTATCCTACCTGCCTGCCTCTACACTACATCACCTCTACCTACCTCCACCACCACCTACCTCCACCTCTACACTACCTCCACCACACTACCTCCCTCCCACCTCCACCCACCACACTACCTCCCACCTCTACACCTCCCACCACCACACTACCTCCACCTCTAAACTACCTCCACCTTTACCTCCACCTCTACATCCTCACCTCTACTATCACCACTACATACCTCCACCACCACACTACTCCCTCTACACTACCTCCCACCACCACACTACCCTGCACCTCTACCTGCACCTCTACACTACCTCCCACCTCTACACCTCCCACCTCTACACACCTCCACCTCTACACTACCTCCACCACCACACTACCTCACCTCTACTTAGAATATAGTTATCACGTCTACCCAGATCCCAACAGGTAACAAAAAAAAAAAAAAAAAACAAAGATGACCGGACTATAAAAGGGGTGAATAAAGGATGCAGAGTTTCGTTGTATATAATAGAGTACCGTCCTTAACAAAATATTCAGCTTATAAATTACACTTAACCAAGCTTAACCTAAACATTAACACAGTACTTTATATTAATAAACATAAAAACAATCTAAAATGTAAGTGGAGCGTAGAAGTGCACAAGATACTGACACTTAAGTGAGGAGCTGAGATAGCTGTGAAGTAAGGCTAGTATTGAAAGGCGATGAAG
>NW_024718273.1:14676019-14707732 GCF_018991925.1 Homarus americanus | reverse complement strand
ACAATTATAATAACAACAATAATACTAATAGCAATTATAATACTAAAGATAATAATAATAATAATAATAATAGTAATAAAATGATGCAATAGTGCTAATAATGATGAATGATTAAATAGCAACAACAATAATAATAATAAAATAATAATAACAATACAGTAATAATAATAATAATAATAAACACTAAATTCGTTACCACACAAGAGCCACAGCATCTCAGGTTATACTCTACTTAACGATAATGTAAAGGAACGTGAAAATTACAGTGATTACAACAATGAAGTCATTAAAACACTTGTACTGTACTGCCCTGTAATTTACTGGAGGGGGAGGGTAAGTCTCTCTCTCTCTCTCTCTCTCTCTCTCTCTCTCTCTCTCTCTCTCTCTCTCTCTCTCACACACACACACACACACACCTGGTTGGCTAATGGGATTTTGTCCAGTGGATTAATTGCCTGGTGGGATTTTGTCCAGTGGATTAATTGCCTGGTGGGATTTTGTCCTGTGGATTAATTGCCTGGTGGGATTTTGTCCAGTGGATTAATTGCCTGGTGGGATTTTGCTTAAAAGGGAGTTGTGTGATGGGTTTTTCTACACCGGGGTTTTGTTCATCTATGCGGAAGCCTTACGACATACACATAATAACTACGGAAGCCTTATGTGATTGTTGAAGCCTCTGGGATGTGGGAGATTATGATAGTGATTTATTTTTCGGGTTTTTAGTCCTATTTTTAGAAGCTTATGTTATTGTTTTTATTATTATTAGTTTTGTTATTGTTGTAGTTATTAGTGTTATTATTATTGTTTTTCCTAGTAGTAGTAGTAGTAAGTAATTAGCTGGTCAGGGGGTACGCCAGGTATTAGTTTGGTCAGGGGCCGGCCAGGTGTTATTTCAGTGAGGGAGCGGGTCAGGGGGACGGGATACACCTGGTGAGGGAGCCTTGATGTAAACACCGCCAATACGTGGATGTGTTTTTCTCGGAATCAGATATTTTGTCTTGGGAGGATCTAGATCACGTTATCGTATTAAAACTCTAACCTAACCTAAACTAACCGTAATCAAACTCTAATCTAACTCTACTCTACCTCTAATCTAACTCTAATCTAACTCTACTCTACCTCTAATCTAACTCTAATCTAACCTTAATCAAGCTCCAATCTAACCTAACCTGAACTAACCTATCCTTAATCAAACTCTAATCTAACTCCAATCTAACCTAACCTGAACTAGCCTACCTTTAATCTAACTAATCTAACCTAATCAAACTCTAATCTAATCTAACCTAATCTAACCTACCCTAACCGTAATCAAACTCCAATCTAACATAACCTAGGGGTTGTGTAGCCAGACGAAGGGAGGTGGGAGGGAGATGGGGGTTGGGGGAGGCAGTATACATCACCCCTCCTCCCCTTTCCTCACGCAACCCTCTCTCCCCTCCTTCCTCCTTCTCCCCGCTCCTTCTCCCTTTCCTCTTCCACCTCCCTTTCCCCTTCCACCTCCTCACCTTCCGTCTTGGCTATAAAAACATGACAAAATGGACCCAGTCTGAGATTCATTGTACAAGCCCTGGCAAGTAAAGCGTCGCCCGGTATCGCCAGCTGGGCACACTGACTATTAGACCGGCCTAGTTGAAACACACACATGCTGTCAACTAGCCACCACTAGCAAATATTCCATCCATCATTGTGTATTGGCTGTAAATGTCTACTTAACTAAAGTCTATGAAAAGTTAACGGAATATATGAGAAAGAGAGAGTAGTCCGTTATGAAACCTCTATTTAACGGACTATATATAAGAGGTTAGTTCGCTATATGGAGGTTTCACTGTAAGTTTTGAACATCTTGACTGAGCTACAGTAACCCTTTGTTGACTCACCTGTCCTGCACTGTCTGTATGTATGTTGAACGAATATAAACTTATACGACAATTAATACTGAATAAAATAATAACATATAATCAACTGAACTTAACTATTATAATATTACCCCCAGTTTATTATTAATTCTTCTCAGGTGTAAACAAATTAGACTTACCTGGGACAATATCATACCTTCAGTAGAGAGCGAACTGTTTCAATTCAATTCTATGGACAGTCAATTGGTCATATCTTGGGTAGTGTTCGAGTCTTAGTACCAGAATACCTTGACGGAGTGACTCAACCACCTGGAATTAAATCACAGGTATTTGGAAGTCACTGGGGAATATATATATATATATATATATATATATATATATATATATATATATATATATATATATATATATATATATATATATATATATATATATATATATATATATACAGGTGTAGCTAGTGTCGACCCGCAGTGTGTGTGATTGATGAGGGGGTGGCACCCTAGGCTCTCTCTCTCCCGCATGGTGTTGGTGTCAGTGTGTGGGTGGGTGTTGGTTGGTGATTTATCTCTCGCGTCTCTTACCTGCCGTGTTGCAGTGTTTAATTAGCCTGCGACACACAGTTGATACAGGTTGACACAGTACCTGGGTGATGGCGGTTGTGGGTAGTGGTGGTAGTATTGGTAGGCGGTAGTGGCTGGGGGTGGTAGTATTGGTAGATGGTGGTAGTGGTGGTAGATGGTGGTAGTGGTAGTAGCTGGTGGTGGTGGTAGTAGCTGGTGGTGGTGGTGGTAGTAAAGTCATTGTTTTCTATTATTATTTTGTACTCTAATAGATGGGCTTCTGTGTGGCTTCACTTATAAGGATCAGTGTGTGTGTGTGTGTGTGTGTGTGTGCGCAACATTATAGATTGACAAGTTGCCAGGATTGGTATTAACCACAGAAGTAGTGGTTCATCCACCTACCCTCCTCACCACCACACCCACCCTCACCACCACCCATTCCCTCACCACCACCACCCTTCCCTCTACCACCCACCCCCATTCCCTCACCACCACCACCCCCATTCCCCTCACCACCATTCCCCTGCCACCATTCCCCTCACCACCACCACCCATTCCCCCACACCACCCCCATTCCCCTCACCACCACCCCCATTCCCCTCACCACCACCATTCCCATTCCCCTCACCACCACCACCCCCATTCCCTCACCACACACCCGTTCCCCTCCGCCACCACCACCACCACCCATTCCCCTCACCACCACCCATTTCCCTCACCACCACCACCATTCCCCTCCCACCACCACCCCATTCCCTCACCACCACCACCCCCATTCCTCACCCACCACCACCCCCATTCCCCTCACCACCACCACCCATTCCCCTCACCACCACCACTACACCAGGTGACGGCATGCCACTGTCTTTTGTCTTACCTGCAATCAACGGACACCTGACACCTCACCACCTGGACGCCTCCCTCCCCTCACACAAGCGTCCCATCACCACCTTTACCCCCAGGAGACACAAGGGCCGTTGTTACCTGTAGCGGCCGCGTCAGGGATACGAACCTGTGTCTTGAAGGCTTTTAAGAAGATAGTTTCGATTGGACCATTATTCTTCAGGGGGTTTGTTTTAATTTGTTTCTTAACGTTAATATATTGTTGATGGACGCTGGTGAATGGTGTGGTTAGGTTAGGTTAGTTAGTTTAAAAGCTCAGTCACTGTAATTCAGTCTTTCTCTTGTTGTTTCTTTTTCTCTTCTCTTTCTCTTCTCTTTTATGAGCTTTGAGTGTGTGTGTGTGTGTGTGTGTGTGAAGGCAATATTTTACCATTTCCATTTACAGTGAAGAAATAAGTCTAGGCACTGTTGTAGGTAATGATACTCGTCAAAAAATTTCAAAGTTTATCGTAATTTTTTTTTCCACTTTATAATCGGCTATCAGCGTGTCCAGTTAGCTATCGGAGTTTCTAATCAGGTATTGTAATTTCCAGTCGTATATCGGATCTTTCAATCAGCTATCGAATATCAGCTCCCCCACAGACCGATATCGGGGTGTATGGATTCCAACTCGATTCAGTATACCAACAACAGGAGGAGAGGGAAAAAATTCACTGCCTGCCTTGAGAGTCTGTGAACCTCAGTCGCTGCACGTAATGGAACCAGTTTGTGGAGGTGCAGGGAAAAAATTGCATTAAAGGAGACCTGGTGATGTTTTCCTGCTCGTGTGTTAAGGGTGATTTTGGCGCTGCGGCGAACCTCTGTTTTTTTTTTCGTCAGTGTGGTTTAGGATTTCTTAGTTTTCGGTTTTTTTTTCCGAAGAGGTTTACAGCGTCTTTTGTAATTTTTTGCTTGTTTTTGTTTTAAAGAGGCTTAGATGTTTGTTTTAGAAAGGGAAAGGGAAAAAGTTTAGTGTTACTGCAAACGTTCTTTTGTCATTATTTATGTTTTTTTATTTATTCGCTGAGGTTTAGATCGTCTATTATTTTGATGACGTTTACACATTAGCTTTAGAAATAGCTTTATTACTGTACAGGGCTTAAATGAGAGTATTACGTAGTTGTTTGGTTATTTATAAGGATTCTGACCTCATCATTGTCTTAAAAGAGGATACGGTTCAGAATTGAGTATTATTTATAAATTACAAGTGTATCTCCATTCTTTGGGGGCCGTCACTCCCAAGCTTCACCTGGCCTTCACTTGTCACCTGTCTCACTCCTATCATCACCTGTCACCTGCCTGCCACCACCTTCTTCCGGGTTTTCCTCCCCACCACCACTGAACACCATTATCACCAACCACCACCCACTACACCACTTACCACCTACTACCACCACACACTGATCTTCAAGAGATAGGTCAATGGGTGCGTCAGGTGCCAAACTTAGCTGTGTTGCACTCGTGGCCTGTGTGGTTCATTCACTCACTCACCCATTCCTCACCATCACCACTGTCACCATCCCTTCACCACTCACCAAACCAAGGTCTCAGTATTCCCTCACCACTATCACCACCACTATTGTCACCACAACTATCACCACCACAAACACCACCAACAAGTTATCATCAATCCCTTACCAGTTCAAAACACACACACACACACACACACACTGTACCTTACTCTGTGTGTTAAGGGTGTTTACGTCGTCTTCCCTACACGCTAGTGTTTTGTTTTCTCTTCCCGCACGTTGGCCTTCACATAATCTCTACTGGAATTATTTCTCACTTGGGGAATTTGCTCGGCACTGTAAACAATTTGTCCAACATTTGGGTCAAAGGTCACTAGATGAAGGTCAGCTTATGTAACATGACCCCGGGCTGTTTGGGTCTCAGGAGCGCAACAGGACTCTTGCTTTGTGTGACCTCGCGTCCCCCCCCCTCTCTGACCTCCCGCCCCCTTCTGCTCTCTCTCTCTCTCTAGTCGTAGACGTCAGCTTTTCCCTCTGTTGACACTTGGTATAAGGCGGCTTAGTAAACCTCTATGGTGAGTGGGAGAAGGAAGGTAGGGAGTGGAGAGGGGGGTAAGGGAGAGGGATGGAATGAAGAGGGAGTAAGGGGAGGTAGATAGAGAAGGAGGAGGAGGGAAGTAAGGAGTAGGTTGAGGAGAGGGAGGGAGGGAGGTAGGAAAGAGAGAAGGAGGAGGGGATGAAGTGAAGAGAGGGAGGAGATAGGTAGAGGTAAGGGGGAAAGGATAAGAGGAAGGTGGGAGAGAGAGGGGAGAGAAAAATAATTGAAGAGGAGTTGGAGTATATTGAAAGGTAAAGGAAGAGAAGAATAGGATGAAAGAGGGGATAAAGGTGAGAAGAGGAAGAAGGTGGAGTAATGAGGGAAGAAGAGAAGATGAGAGACAGTGAAAGATTAAGAGAAAGGGGAGCTCGAGAATGACAAGGAGAAAATTGGAAAGAAGAGAGATTGATTTGAATAGAGAGAGAGAGAGAGAGAGAGAGAGATTTGTCAGAATTTTGTTTTCCTAAAATCTTAGATACAATAATAATAATACGATTTAATTTATAATAGTAATAAACAAAGATTGTCTCTCGTATTCTCTTATATAATTATTTTAGACACAGTTAAAAGAAAGAACACCCACACACGGGGTCGTGGAGTGGGGTGGGGGTGGCGGAGAATCATATAACACAAGAGTTAAACATTCGAGCTACAAATTTGTGGATCACGTGAAGATTAGCCACCCCGAGTTTATGTCACCTGAAAAAGAAACACCCAACCCACTAGGTACTGTGTTAAAGGTGTTTAATCATCAGGTGAAATAAACATAAATCTACAGGTAATACGAGTCAGACCAGCCAGATCGTTGTCAGGTGAGTAACTCTGTAAGGTGATCATCCTGGAAACCTCGCCAGCCAGACACTAAGGGGAAAATAATATAGAGAACCCTGGGAAACACCTTTATTTATATAGATGATTAAGGAAAACGATAGACAAAGAGTGAGTGAGTGTGGGTAGATAGATAGACAGGTGTGAAGGTTGGGTACAAGAGGATGACTCATAGACAGACAGACAGACAGACAGACAGAGAAAAGTTGGACTAACCTGACACACGTCCAGTTGAGCTATCCACTTAAAAATGAACCCATGTAAAGAAATGGGTCACCTGAAGATTAGGAACCCCACTTCATTTTACTTTATTAAACACCCAAATGCTATCTGGGGGAAGGGTTAGGTTAGTTTAAATGTTAGGTTGAGGTTAGATTAGGTTAGTGGTTTGGATGTTGATCTGCAGATGAAATAAATCTTGGGTTCACTCAGGTTATTATTAGTTTTCATGTCGACTATTTTAATTTCTTTTCATATCACTAGAATCACACTTATGTTTAATGCTCTTTCATTTAAACATTCACCAAGAATTTAATATTTGTTATTTAATAATTTGTACCAAGTTATGAGTTTCGGTTATTGGTTGTCATTTATTCATTTTAGTTCAACAAACTCTTTTGTTATGTTCTCAGTCATTATTACCTCAAATAACTAGTGAATAAGAGTGCTGTGAAAATTAATTGAGGCTTTCATATTATTTGGTAAATTTCATGCAGTTATGAATGTGATTGAAGTGAACTGTTATTGGCAATTAACTGTTGATGACAATAACTCACTTTTGACTAAATTGTTATTATGATTAAATTATATTTATAGCAGAATTGTTGACTTGAATTTCCATATATTGTTCTGTCGTCAGACATAGAGGTGCGTTATGAGACTTTAGCGATGATAGCGTCACCTGAGCGGCAGACCTTGGTACACCTGGTCCGTACCGTCGAGGTGAGTGACCGACTCCTGTGGTTCTTCATTATAACAGTATTTCAGTTCTTCTTGTGGAAGTATAATAAACTTAAACAACTTAGTCAGGATTTTTTTTTTTTTTTTGCAGTTGAAGATGTTTTAACATGGACAAAATATATTATCTTGTTGACAACTTGACATTTTTACCTGTCGGGATGGCTTCTTGGATTACTGTCAGGCTTTAAAGTCTTCTGAATCAGTGTTGACTTATTATGATGAAAGATAACACAAATACAATAAAACATATATTTTTATTTTCACGTAACATCGTTCCTGTCATTTTATGTAGGTTCTTTATTATTGGTTAATCAGTTCCATGTTCTGTTTTGTTAATTACATAACGTAATTTCCACTTTATTAATTTTGAGAAGGGTGGCTGGAAACAAGCGCAAATATACACACACATTTATCTATTTTTTCTTCTTCAAAGTATTAATTCTTATTGGTCAAGAATATGTACCACTTACTACAGTAGCTGCAGAATGTTATTTGAATGCAGTATACAGTCCATGTATAATACATGTACTCAAATACATATACAATATGTGAGTACTGTACATACCCCTCTTGTAATTACTGGGCTCAGAAATGATATTTCTCACATTCTATACCATCATTACCCCTTGTTGTGTCCCTCCATATTTATTATTTTTTAAAAAGGAATTTGCAGTTGAATATAGAAACAAGGGTGAACTAAGTTAGTACAGTACTGTTAATTAGCTGCATCAGCACAGGCTGGTCAGAACATTCTGTTAGTCATTGACCCAATCAGTGAGTCAGCCAGGACTCATGTTAGCTGTTGTACCAAATTATATAACTTTTTCTGGTCTTTTACATGTTTGCTTACACTGCTGTTTTGCCTTTGCCTCCTCAGCTGTGTCGTGATCCTCCACTTGTGGGGTCTGTGTGTGCCTTGCTACATGATGCACTCTGTCCCAGTAATAAAGGTCAGTCTCTCCGCATCTTTTTAAATGCAACAGGTTGAAGTTTCATGGTTGGAGACTTATAACCACAGTGCTGTGACCCACTTAATTTGCCTCTCTTGCCATCTTCATCATTATCCAGATCTGCTGATGTTTTCTACACAAATTATTTATACAACTGAAGATCCTTATATTCAAAATGATGAATTATTTAGTAGTGATAATTTACTACTGGCTCCTCTTTTGCATTTAAAGATCAATTATTATTTGGATCAACATTCAAAATACTATACATTGAGGCAGTAACTATATAAATTTTCTCTTTAAAGTTCAGTAAGTTGATAAAGTATTTAGTTATAACTTAAAATTTGACACATATCCACCATTTTTTCAGGAGATGTACGCCACATTATAATTCAGACGTGCCTCTCACTCAACACGGCCGAAGTAATTCTACGTACCCTCAAGGCTCTGTCTGCTGATGGTTTGTCTGCCATTGAGTCATGCACACACTCGGCATATCAGGTCTTGGCAAAGTTGGCATCAAAAGGTATGCTGGAGAAATTAGTTAGTACTTAAAGAAATATTGCCTGCCATGTTATGATTGTATTTATGTGTAGTATCTTAGAAATACATAGTCTTTTTAGATTGTACTATGAATTCAACCTAAATAAATCCATTGATTATAATCTTATGTACAGTATTGAATTTATGGATTACAGTACAATACATGTACCACATTGGCATGTGAATGATTACTGTTGTTGACAACAGTGCTGATATGTGTGCTGTTACTCCTCAGACCTCAGGCTGGCAGTGAAGGCCAGACTGGTGGGTGGTGTGAAGCTGACACACCAGCTGCTGCAGGCCCACATGAAGAACAGCATCCCTCTCCTTCCCTTGCTCATGGTTACTAAATACTTGGCCAAGAATTGTAAGTTTTTGAATAGTTTGTTGAAACAATTTGAAAACAGCACTGAGTTGTTTTAGGGGGTGAACATTGAAGGTCTGTGTTACTTTTTATTCTGGTCATCCTACACTGTGGTGGGGAGAATAGGTTGATGGCTATATATAGGTACATTTTACACTAGACTATAACATATAAAATGACAGGCATGTTTGCATTGTCATAAAGGATTATTTGTTACCACTATTAATGGTAGGGTCTCTATAGCACTTGACTGCCAGCCCTCCTGTTTTATTGTAGGGAAGACCTTTCAAGAGTGAAATTATACATAAAGGGAATAATAGAAGGATAGAAAATTTTTCAAGATAACAACATTTACCATGTGGAGAGTCAGTATAATGAGATGCACCAATACCTTGCAGCCATTAACCAGGTGATGCTGGGCAAGGACGGATGTGTGGCCACGATGGCATCCATCCTCAGCTCAGTTCCCAAGACTCACTGGGCCAAGATCAAATTCATCATGGAAATATTATCACTTCTTACTAAAGTCAGTAAGTTATCGTTTCTGATATTTTCCATTTCTTGAGGCCTTATTTTATATGGTTGTTTTCTCTCCTCTGTGCTTTGTATATTTAAGTTATTTTGGTTAAAATATTAAGATTGTTTGTGTTTAAAAACATTGTGGTGTTTATCAATATCCTATTTTAACTTCAAAATTATTTTTACAGTTGATTTTTTATACACTAAGTTAAACCATTTTCAAAATCTCAAAATAAAATAAATATATATAATTGATTTATAAATATTGATTAAGAATGTTTATGTTTGTCAGATCCATCAAATATTTTTTGTAAAATTTTATTTAATTGAGCATCACATTGGCTTATGCTTACATGAATGTGTTGATGTTACTTATATATAGTAGTGTGTTGTGTGAGGCAGCAGAGACAAACTAGATGCAGTATATACTGTATCTTGAGGCCGTGTTGTGGAGGGAGTACTGTAGAAGAAGACATGTGTGAAGAAAGTTAAGAGAGGCTGAATGAAGGGAGAGTGTGATAGCTGCTGATTGTGACACCTTAAATCACAGCAAGAAAAGGCCCTCCATTTTTTTCATGCCAAAAAGGGAGAGCTGATAAATCCTATACTGTGCTGTAATTTAATTTCTTATGTTAAAGAATCAAAGACCATAAAATTTAGTGTAGTGTAGAGGCAGGCTTAAGTAGTCTCCCCTAATAAAGGTATATTACTATGCCACATGGAAAAACAGTACATTTTGGGTCAAATAAAATTCTTTCAGTTGTCTCATAAATGTACATTGTTTTACCAAAGAAAGTATTGTGCACCCATGCTGCATCACAGCCATAAATATTAGTTCTCATTATTTCATGGCAAACTAATTAGTCAACATATTGTTATACAGTACAGTGCGGTACTGTACTGGGGTTAGGTGCTTAAATTATTGTGGTTGGTGGCAGGTTAACATACCAGCAAGACTAGGTCACATGGCCACTCTCTGAGTTAAGGACATTTCAACCAGAAACACTGTAGTACATAATTACAATTCTCCATCTCATATTTTATTGCCTATATAATTTTATTTTGAATTTTGATGCAGCACAATGTAACAGTGTACACAGTGCACTCAGGAATGTACGGGAGGTATGAAGGAAGGGGATATGAGTGGTTGTTTCTGTGTCACCTTAAGTACTGTACCAGGGAGGCTGATGATAATGGTAGTGGTGTAGTGCTGTACTAGTACAGGCAGTGAGAAATGGCCAGACTAGGTCAGACCTGTGGCATTGGGTATTGTAATTGACATTTGAAGATAACAAGTAACAAGTTTGTCATGAAGGTTGTTAATGGGTGGCCATGTTTAAATTTGATAAATGTCTCGTGCTTTACAGATAAATATATATATAATCTTGACATTTATATTCATGTGAATTTGAAAGCATAATGCCTTGTTTAAAAATTTTATATCGTTGTTAAATTATTTTTATTGTTATTATATCATATTATTTTGCAATAATTTTGATGTTTTTATTGCCTCTAATGTCTTCCTTTAGTGCTGTAATTATTTTAACCTTTCATTTGTTTTCTTATTTTCTTACACTACTGGTCAACTTTCCAAAATGCATGGAGGGGCTCAGTAGATGTACACGGTCAACACTCTAGTAGAATCATTGGTTGGTCTTAGCCGTCTCAACAGATTCCTCCTCCTTAAATAACCATATCTGCATTTCACTAAGCTGCTTATTAGCTCACTTCTTATCTTGATTAAAAAGTAAAACCAAAAGTGTTAAACCTGATTGGGTAGTCAGTTCACAGGACATCCTGCTCTTTTTATTTCTCTGTTAGGTGTTTTGTTATGTCGTAGGTTATATACATTTACAGTAAGGACTTTGTTGTTCTGAAGATATGTGGTGTATAAGTTGCGTGTTAATGCTGGCAGTTTTCTAATTATTTATATGTTCTTCCTTGAAGTAGACATTCAGTACCAAGGATGCACACTTTGTTGGATATATCTCCAACAGTGTACAATATCCCCTGAATTCAATCTCTAGGCACCTTACTAAATATTTCTCCAATGGATGAGATCAATTGGGTGAAGAGGTGCATGAGTCTAAATATATAGAGATGGAGAGCCAGGGGTAGGCTAGGAATGACATGGGGAGAGGTTGTAAGAAAGGACATTAGAGTTAAGAACCTGACAAGAGGGACTGCAGGAGACCGTGCAGCATGGAGAGCTAAGACAGATATTAGTTGGTCAGTGCTTAGAAAAGTATTTGTACAGTATAAATATTTATGATCCAAGTTTGATAAATGTGAGAATAATGTTCTACAAGTGGGTGGTGGTAGAGGCTGATCCTGGTGGGTGATGCTGGGGTGATATATGAAGTGGAAGGGAAAAACCAGTTGGATATGTTCAAGCAACATAATAGAGAACATCTAGTAAGGCAGACAGAAAGGACAAATGCCAGTGGATGAGGGAAGGTCTGTGTTGCTCTTAATTTTAGCCACCTGTTGCAAAAATTGGGTAGTTGTTTTTGTCTTTTGCTAATACATGTGATAGGATAGGGGGTAACACCTCTTAGTTTGAGAAGGGCAGATGGAGAATTGTGGAACGTTGATGGACAAAGAAATCAGTAAAATTATATCTTTTGAGTTTTTATGTGGTGAATATCTCGGGAACCAAGTCTTTGTCCTGAATAACCCATCAGATTTACTTTTTGGATAAAACACAGATTATTTTAAGTGTTATTGTGTTTTAGGTATTCCATTTCAGCTATCCAATAACTTCTTTCACATTTGTAATATTTTGCAACAATTGTTTTACTTAAAATTCTTCATAGCGTAGAATGATATTGATGGATATTTTTCAGTATCTTAATTTTTTCTAATAGATTCTTGTAATACTAAAATGAACAAGGAACACAGAAATCCTTTTTTATGTTGTAGGCTGTACATCATACCCCAGATTCTTACTGGTGCTTGCTTCTTTTGTTTGACCATATAAATCCTAATTTCTTAAATTGATGAAGCTTATCCAATGTCAGACTTTTATTTGCTTATGCTTTTAGAGATGTAAAGCCTCTGTACTATTTTTCTTTCCCTATTTTATTAATTTGCTGTACATAGTATACCATTACTACTCTTGTGACTGTTGGATAAGTTTGCACTCAAAGGTTGAGTGTAGACTTCACTAATCAGTTTAGATGTAGAATCACAAAAAATTCTCTCTTAACTGTATGTCATTGGCAAGCACTTTTCTCTGTAGCAAATGTGAGCCCCCGACTAGCAGCCATTGTTCGGGCTAACGGCCAAAAGCTCCAGGCCCTTCTTAACTATTTCTTTGGTAAGGGTTGGTGTATGGTGTGGGTGATGGTGCATGTCTGACCTTGACCATTCATACAGGGAATGGTGCAAGGTCGCAGGTATATACTCTACCAGCTTATCTTGATGATTATTTAATCACCCAAGTCTTAAGTGGTGAGTAGATTTGTTATCTTAAGTCATAAGCTTAAAGCTGCATTAATGACTCGTTTGTTTAACATTGAGCAAGAGATCTCATTGTCATTATTCAGTCCCCAGAACCTCTAGTGAGCTCAGGTTGGGGATTTAGTACAAAGTCTGTTTAACCTAACATGATAGGTCGTCGGCTTTGCTAATTACCGTAAGCATTATTTGCAATGATATTGAATTCATACAGTATTGAAAGCCAACCAGTTGTAAATGGCTGTAATGCCAGATGATCTGGAATGCTTTGCATATGTTAATTGTTGCAGATAAACCATTGAATATGCTCTACTGTGTAAACATCGTGAGAGGAGGCAGCAAATTGTAGCACTTGACATGTGAAGACACAGTCAGGATAACATTACACAGCAAATAATAGAAACCAAGGAATGGTAACTGGCAATGAATTAAACAGTGATAGTATCCAACTTGAAACACAAGTCAGAGTGAGAGTTATGGAAGTTAAATCAAACTTCTTCAGATCATTTCCAGTTTTCATTTGTGGGTTTTATTATTTGTTATTTTATACAGAAGTAACTGGAAAGTCATCCTGTGCTACCCAAGTACAGAATGTTGTGTGACCTAGTAACCAACAAGAACTTCTAGCACTAGCTTGAGGCTGTCACCAGGAGTGTTTGCCATACTGTAGGACAACTCTGAATGTATACTAAACAAAGTGCAACAAGAAACTTGCATATTACTGACCATAATTTAAATTTAAGACTTTAAGATCAATATTTTGATTAGTTGTATTATTTTGTAAGGTATAGTTTATTTTTAAGATCTTAAAGCAAAGAAGTTTGCAAAATATTTTTACATGGCAGAGTGCATGTGTCTGTCTTTAATAAATAGATAATGAAACAAATTTCACTGACTCAGAACACTGAGTTCAATAAGGATTTTCCAGTTACTGGTACGTAGTCTAATACAGTACAGTACATGAAATACATTACAAATAAAGGAACACCAACCTGGATTATGCAACAAAATTTTAATTTAGGTTCAATCAATCTTCAGTTTTATTCTGTAAATACCAGTGAACAAATCATTTATAAGGTGGACATTATGGAAAGTTTACTACATTTATGGCCCCTTATCCCTACTGATTCATCTTGTAATATGTCTAACCAAAGTGATTCACTCATGCTCTTATCTGCTTCATCTTCTCTCTTTGTATACCAGGTGTATTTATAGAATATTGGTTAATCAATGTACAACTATCTTTTTGCTGGTACATTACCATCTGGGATCCTAACTACACCTATTATCCCCTCCTTTGCACTTTTACCCATCTACCAATTTTTTTTATCTCAATGATCAGCTTTTCCCTTTAATGATATTAATCATGCTTGGTTTCCCTAAAGAACCACCTTCAATCCTATCCATATTTTAGATTTTGAAGCTTATGTTTTCCACAAAAATTGATAATCATCCCCATCATATTTAATACCTACAGTATATTGTTAAATACGTAAGCTAAATTGCAGATATGTATAAAATGAAGATGAAACAGGGTTGGGTGAAATTGACTGTCAATCTTCCATTATTTGTGTATCCAACCAAACTGCCATTGACCCCGGTTCTTCGAGAATATCTTCACTGTACTCCAAAACTCATTGTCTTATTAAACCCAAAATTTGCAGAGAGTAACGTGATCCGCTTGGTGCGAGAGTCGGGCCTGCAGCGGGTCTTGGCCATTCTAGATGCCTGGGAGAAGATAGAGCGTCGGCATCAGGTTAAAGTCATCAAAGCAATCTTAGGAACACTGTCCCATGTGTGTGACTCAAGTTAGTACAGTACCAGGATTTTTTTTTTTTTTTATGCTTATTACAGGAATTATGATATTGTAGACAAATATCTATACTATACCTGATGTGTGATTTGACTACAATAGTATACTGTATACAGATTTTTATCATGAGAACTGATATTTTGTGAGTGCATTAATATATGATATGATACAAGAGATTAATGATATAATGGATTCTTCCTTATTATTTTATTATTATCCAGCCAATTCAGAGAGCTAGGAGATACTGTACAGCATTCATGTTTTCTGTATGTCTGTTAATTTAAGTCATTATGGATATCAGTGACAACCTGTACATGTACTGGTATGTGAAAATCTATTTTTTGTGGTACAGTAACAATGTCTCCAGAGTCTGTAAAGGAAAACAAACAATATCCCAAGATACACAATGTCCCCATCAGTATCAGGAAAATTAGATGTACTATTCAGTATAGAGTTGGATGTCACATCGGTATATCCGCATCTGATGAGCATCCGCAAAATGTTCACATCCACATCTAGAAGATGCGGATCTATAAAGCTTGGGCTTTTTATAATAGTATATTAGTATAATACTACTGTATATAAATATTTTCACACACACACACACACACACACACACACACACACACACACACACACACACACACCATCCATCAAAATAACACCTGAATAACATTACCAGTGGCTCTTTGAGGCCCATTTGATCGTGAACTATTTTCATCCCTGATAATTAATTCTGTCTCTCAGTTCTTCTAAGTAACTTTTATTAAGTGTTAGTGTCCTTTAGTTGAATTGTTCTGATTTTACATTACTTTACAGAAGATGTCCTAATTTTGTATATACTGTAGTACTGTTCGCATAAGCCCAAAAATATTGGATTTCATTATCAGTTGTATGATCACAAATTAATATTAACTCATATGAATTTCTTTTAATTAACATTGGAACTGTTTTTACAGAACATGGACGTAAGGCTGTGATTACTCTGAATGGTGTGGAAATCGCCCAGCGCTTCATACAGACATGTCCTGCTGACAAAAAATATGACGGGAGCCTTGCCAGCGCCACGAACGTTTTCCTCAAGTGTGCTAGTAAGGGAGAGTTACCCGTGTCTTCCATACGTATGATTTACCTACCAAGTGCCAAATAGGGCTGACTCAGACCTTAGTTCAGGTACCATATGCAGATGTATGTCTGAAATGTTTTATTTTATTTACATAAGAGTCTCCACAAGATAGTTGCATTGTCTGTATTAATGAATGATTTTTTTTTATTAGTAGTAATGAGATGATGTTCTGAACTTGGAATTATTTTCATCAAGGTCAGCTACCTATAATTTTTAGACTTCTTTTTTATAACAACGTATGTGCTTGTTTTACCATTATTTCACTTAATGAATTGGTCCTGTTGCCTCACAGATATACCTCATGAAGTAACCCCTGGTTCATGGTGATTCATCAGATGATGAAGCAGAAGAGGAGGTGGAGGATGAAGATGAAGATTTTGAGTTGTCAAGAGACATGAAAGGAATAGATTTGATTTCAGATTATTCTCCTCAACGACCCAGGATGGAGGAACTGGTGAAGTTAGCACCTTTCTTCCCTGAACTAAATAATTTTCGGGTTTCTGCCAGTACGAGGTTTAGAGATGCCGTGTTCTGCTGGAGAAGGTTTGTTAAGAAACAAGTCAGTTGTTAACTTTCTAAGAGATGTTACAACAAGTCTTTAGACAACTTTTCTTATTCATCTCCTTTGAAACAGGAAAATGCTCTATTCAACATTTATGTAACACATTTATGTAGCATCTTCCACTACAGAAAATGAGCACTTCTACAGCATCTTTTACTCACTCACTCACTCAATCAATCTTATCTTCCACCCTTCCTTAATCTTCATAAATGTACTACTTAAACCATATCACCTATTCTTACTTCTGTTTACCAAATATCTGTGAAGTACATCATTCACCTGCTGTACTACTACATGTGCAAGAGCTATAGATTTACCAAGAATATTTTAGACAATGTTTAAAGATTTTTTCAAGTAGTTAAAAATATTAGTTGCCATTTACATTAGCAAAGAAAAAATGTGAAGGGAATATAGATTGTTGAAGAAAATGTATGTAAAGGATAAGGTGAAGTTGAGAAATATATAACTTTTCAGAAAATGTTGGCGAAGCAATTCCAACAGGCGGCAGGTCAGAGCAGTACTTTGTGCCGTCAGACGCCACCAAGAGCCTGATAAACTTTGTCAAGGTTGCCTACCCAGACATGGTGGGTGCTCTGGCCCGTTTATCTTGAGGAGTTGTATGAAAAGGATCGTAAAGTTTGCAGGTAGGATTGTGTGGTTTTTATAAATGATATTATTATTTTCCTTCAAGCCTCTATCTGCTTAATGCAAGGTGGAAGGAAACAAAACCAAGTATTTATTTCCACTGTTGTCTTTTGTTAATTGGTCTTTCTTCTTTGTTTCTGCTGTAATAGATGTGTTCTGTTATAATACTCCCCTTTCACCACAAGGCCTATGTCACTTCAAACAAGCGAGCATCATTTGTCAGTGGCCAGCAACTCACTCTGTATCATCCATCATCCATGCACAGTTCTGTTCTTTGTCTGTTCAACTTCCTCACATATACGATAGTTCATCCTTCACCCCATCTTAAAATGTCCTCTTTCATTTCCCTTTCACTTCACATATCAAATCCCTTTTAGTACACCTTCCTCCAAGCTCATTCACTGTTAACACAAACTAACCAACCAAACTTGCTCCTTTCTCCATTTATTTTGCCTTAGTCTAATTCAATATACTGTTTGTGTCACGTAGAGCAATGTGGAAACCATATTAGTCTTGAATAGTTTTATGGTGGATGTAAAATAGCAACTTTTTCCCATATCAGAACAGGGCCATCGCTACTGTCGAGCGCTGACTTCACCCAGAAATCTACATGGAGCGAGTTGTGTATGACTTGGATTACCTACTAGAATCTGAACAGTCAGGACAACTAATCACTCCTACTAGTAGTACATCAAGGTGTGTATGTAAATAGGATGACTTAATTGACTGAGGGTAATATTTCAATAGTAAAGACATCAGTTCTTAAGAGACCTGAAAAAGTTGTACCCTTAATGATTTGGTTGATGTTAATATATAAAAGCTTAAGCAACATTTTCTTATGGAGTTATAATTACTACTATAAAATCGCTTGTTTCAGTTAGATAAGCATTACTTTCATTCATTCTCTCACACTGTTGAAGCAGATGTGTTCTGCTGTGATGAAAAAGATGACCATCTGAAGTATTTTGACATGATTTTAAAAAGAACTAATTCCATAAGGAGTGTTGCACAAGGGAGGAATATATCAGATTTTTATGAGTATATTCTGCACTGTACTTATAGAGATTGAATATTGTAAGGAATCTCTTTTTGTATCATTTACTTGAAATAAATTATTTTGTATTGTTCCAGACCTCTAAGTAACTTGGATGAGAAACGTGTTGGTAAACGAGATGTGGCTGTTTCCCACCTCAACTTTGAGTCTAGATTTGAAAGTGGTAATCTGCGTAGAGTGATTCAGGTGAGTCACAAAATATGATGAGACAGAAACTCTGTCTGCATTTTTTCACAGTTGTTATCATAAATAAATAAAATTATCCATCCTGAACTATACTGTAGTGTATCCTTTTAGTTTTATCTTCATGGAAATTATTACTTTCAGGCATCCAACTCTGAGTACGACTTGATTCTGAATGCTGATGTCAACTCCTCTCACCATCACCAGTGGTTCTATTTTGAAGTGAGCAACATGGAGCCAAACAAACCGTATATTTTCAACATTATCAATAATGAGAAGCCAAATAGTGAATTTAACTTTGGTAAGTCATTGTCATAGGATTGGGCATCAAAGAATATATCCTCAGATAATGAATGAAATTGTTGGATTAAATAAACCATTACCGAGGGTATATTAAAAATACAGATCAATGAGAAATGCCACAAGTTGAAAGAGCTTTGATTATGCTGTGTAGAACTGTAGTCTTGTTGCTGCCAAAGAAAAACAATCTAAATGATGGATTCCCATTTGATAGTTTTGTATTACTCCCATTTGAGTTTCTACAATACAGTAATTGTATATTTTGCTACTTACAGTATATACACTGATCTGTGACTTATGAGACTTAAAGCTTTCTTGACAGAGTGCAGTATAGTACAGTAGTCTTAATTTTTCTTTCATCAACTTAATTTTCTTATTTATGAAATTGGTCTTCCTTAAGTATATTTGATAGAAGTTAACGTACATAAAATCTAAGTAAATTTTGTGATTGTGTCTTGCAAGTCATTTAACTCTTACTTTTCTTAACAGGTATGAAGCCAGTAATGTTTAGTGTACAAGCAGCCATGCAGGGACAGGCTGCTTGGGTCCAGACGGGATATGACATTTGCTACCACAAGAATCATTACTCCCGAGTACCAAAAAGTCATGATCATGTTCGATTTAAGAAATCAGCCAACAATGCTACTACACAGCAACGTTCACTGTGACATTCCCCCATGCATATGATGTGTGCTATTTAGCTTATCATTATCCATATACATATACACAACTTCAGGTGAGTAATGTGTCTTTGTTTTTCAGCAGCTTGACTATTGTGTGTACTTGTATGTGACTACAGGTTGACTCTCTTATCTGGCATTCCATCATTGACTGGCAGCTCCCAATTAATGACATGTTCAACCATCATGTAGTTGCCCAGCTGATCCCAGACCCTATTCTACCATTATTTTATGACATTCAAACACTACCACTTCATAAAACAAAATGATAATCGTAAAATAAAACAAACTGTAATTTAAAATAAAAGACTCAAGGTCAGTGGCAGCCTATCTATCTTGGCTGGAGCTGAAGCTTCTCCACTGTACTGACTGATGTATGATACTATGATCCTGAAGATGAAGAGTTCTACCAACTCATATAGAAATTACTTGGTAAGTCCCTTGTTCCATGGTTGTTGTAGAAGAGAGGATCAACCTGTAGTAATATAGCCGCCCTCTAAAACCTCTTTGGCTTTTAAAAAAATTGCCTGTGTCATATCTCGGCTGAATAATTTGTCTCATCAACCTGTTAGTCTATAGTATTGACAAGTCTGGGATGATGGACATCTCACAGAAGTAATTACTTGTGTACAGTGCATAACTATTGTCAACATGTAAAATTTCCAGTTGCTGGTATTTATCTAACCAGTATTTTTATTATTTTATAAAGTGAAGAAACCTCAGCTAGATATGGTGAAGAATGTACACAAAATTTTCCAATTTGTCTGAACCCTTTCACATTCTTCTTCTTTATCTCACATGTTATGTCTGTCAGATTCATGCCTTTGTTTACCCTTTTGTCTATTATTCATTTTCTCATGCCTGGACTGTTCTTCATATATATATTCCTCTCTTGGCAGACCTACCTCAACAGACAAGACTCTCGATTATATTATACTAACATTAACTGATTACATCATTAACCAGAAGTATTGACAAATATGTTGCATGGATAAGTTTAATAATAAGGAAAATCTCTGTATTTGAAGTTTCTTCGCTATTATAAAGTGTAATTGTATTTTAAAATGATTAAGATATACTGTACTATACAGTACTGCTTCTGTTAATTTCACTCTCTTTCAAGCTTTTTCTCATCATAATGTAGAGTGGCACTGGCTGAAATGAAGAGCACCTACAGACTCTCCCATGATTTGTTGCCATTCTTTTTGCTGCAACAGATGCATTGTTATAGTACAGAGGTCCCCTGCAAATGTTCAGGTTTCAGTTTAAATTCATTTCATAAAATGGCACAATCATGCCACAAAGATTTCTTGGGGGAAATATGACACTAGGAACACTCACCTTGAAGCCAATTATGATCCCGCTCAGCAGAAGAGTTTCAGCAGAATACAGACAATAAAAATGCATCTCCATACGTGTTAAGATATATAGAATATATTGTTAGCCCCTAAGACTTGTATACAAAGGTGTAGATTCACAATGTTAATAGAACAAGTTTGTGTGAAACAATTTGACATCACGATCGAAGAATTTTGACAGCCCTGCTGAGGCAACACGAGTCATATTGATCGTTTTGAAATTCATCGGACCTGTCTGGACAGATACTTTTATTTACCATGTGTACAATGACTTGCGTCAGGACATACAGTATATTGATACCATCCATCTTGAGTGTAAGAATCACGTCATAATATTTCAGACATTATCTTGGCTTAATAGAAAAGAAAGTAAGGATTTTTTTTTCAAATATCAGGAAGAAGAATCTGTCTTGAATTCTGAAAAAGAAATAGTTCATTACTGCTTAAGTTGTTTTAAAAGCATAACTCTTCATGTTATGTGTACTCTGCATTGTTTTTGGTTATTTTTCCCAGGATAAAGAGGTGATCGTCCTAACTGCTCGAGTGCATCCTGGAGAGAGTAATTCCTCGTGGGTGATGGAGGGGGTACTCAACTTTCTACTGGGAGACTCGCCTGAGGCACGCTTGTTGCCTGAAGTTCATATTCAAAATTGTGCCAATGTTAAATCCTGAGGGAGTCATACATGGAAAGTAAGTACTGAATGTGGTTACCCTTTTTCTGGGGTGTAGATTAATGTTTGTAATTCCTTGAGTTGGAGCTTCAAGAGAACAATAGGAGTCACTGTTTGCAGTAGAAGTAGTACTGCTAGTAAACCCTCAGAAACAGATTTCTCAATACTGGATATTCCCAATAATGGAAGTTTTCTTGCCCACCTGCCTTTTAGTACTCAGTCAGTAGGATCCAATATCAGGAACATTGTCTGATATTGTCTATGTGGTCAGTTGGTGCATGTTAGAACTTGGTAGACTCATCATGGCTAACAATGTTTACAGGACAAAGCCAAACAACACTGATGCTGGTGCACAACTGTACACAGAGCTTACATACGTTAAGCGCTAGTATTTCCTATAAGCACATTTTATTATAAACTATTACAGTACAATACACTACTGTATATCATAATTTGGTATTTTCAGCCATTATGTAGCTTATAGATTTATATTTAAATATCTCATTATCTGATGGGTTTGTCTGGAAAATAGTAAATTATGAAACATATTAAGAGTTTTTTACTAGAATGTGCATGGAGGAAATATTATTTTGTTTAACTTAAGTAAATAACTTATGTAAACTCTCTGTATAGTTATGCACAAACATCAGTTTTGTTTGGCTTTGTTTTGTTAACATTATCACCAACATTTTTGTGCAATTTACTTGCACCATCTCTGTGTTACATTGCCTTCTTTATGCCAGGTTAGCACAAAAAGTGCAAGTACTGAAGCCTCATTATTAAGGTAAGTTAAATTTGTATCGTACAGTCCAATATTCATTGTCCAGGAATGATGTGTGAATTTTTCATCGCTCTGTACATGGAGCTGGCGGACGTCCACCCCACAAGGGGTCACAACTCAAGGTTGAAGAAGCCACAAGTCCAGAAAACTGTGAGGGCAAACTTTTTCGGAATGAGAATTGTGAACTATTGGAACAATCTGTCAGAGAGCGTTGTAATGGCACCGAATGTGAGCTCATTCAAGGCCAAACTTGACCAACACTGAAGCAGGTTCCAATATATTCAGGAGCCAGTGCATGCCCAGTACCTGCCAACAGTGTGTAACAGAGACATGACTCAAGTGGCTAACTAGCCGATCAGTGGTGAAGAGGATAAAAACAAAACAAAAACAAAATTAAACTTTTAAAAGTCAGGGGAAAGTTTGTGATTCATGAATGATGGAGAAACTGTGAATGGGGATTTGTTTATGAAGTGGGAGACTTAATGGAATGAGAGAAGTCTTTCAAAATAACTTTGTGCAGTGGCAGTACAGTATCTGCTAATACTGTTGATGAAAGTTTATCTAGCAACCAACCCTACTTATCTTATTGGGAATAAAGAAGAAGTGAGAGAGACCTAATTAAGAGATTATGAAATTAGTTGGCCTTATGTCAGAATGTTCTTGGAATAAAATATCTTTAGCACAGACATACAATTTATTACACAAGATGAATGATAATAAACTATTGGAACTATGAGAAACAGTAACAATAGTACATAATATATTGCACTACATAGATGATAAATGAACACCACACAACATTACATACAGTATATGTTTTAAAATCACTGTGAGCTGCCATCATTAAGAGCCCAACTAAATGTTTCCTTCCTACTGAGGATGGTTGCGTGTAGTGTTGTGTTTTGTTCACTGTGTCTGGCTCCACAGAGGTAAACTCATGAACTGGAAGTTGCAGCAGTTGAAGGTGAGGAATGAGATCAGTGGGAATGATCTCATTGTTGAAGGTTGCATTATCAGGATTCTCCAGGCTCACATTTATCAAGGACATCAACTTTAACTGCCCCTGTGGTGGTGCTGTTGGAGGCATTATCTTGGTCATTTGTTCAGGAGTGGGGGACATTATCTTGGTGACCTGTTCAGGGGTGGGGGACATTATCTTGGTGACCTGTTCAGGAGTGGGGGTGACCATAACTTTAATATTTGGTGGTGTTGGTGTCATTATTTTCAGAGGAGACGGTGTGACCATGACCTTAATATTTGTTGGTGTTGGTGTCATTTCTTTCAGGGGCGTAGGAGTGGTGGTGATAAGGGATGAGATTGAAACTGTGTTTTCAGAAAATTCTGATTGATTAGAAACAAAGGGTGAATCTTCACTGGGATTAGGTTGTGCTTGTTGTTGCTGCCTGTGGTTCACTGTTGACTGGTGAGATGCTATGTGTGTCAGTGGTCTGACAGGGCGAAGAGGTGGTCTGCTTGTGACTTGAGTGACACCAGGTAAGATGGTTGTGTTCCTGGGGATGAAATCATCATGCTAGAGTTAACGTAGCAACACATTGTACAGTATATGGATGTTGGTTATATTTACAGCTGATGTTGACTGTAATAGTATTACACCATAATTTAACTAGTTAAAATTCTGTCATCTTATACAATCTTAAGGTAGCTTACTTCACCATTAGTATACTATATATTAAGGTACAGTTTATACGTATTACTCAAACTGCATTATGTTTTAGCATTATGCAAACAAATGTAAAGAACGTCCACTTTAAAAAAATAATATAGTACAGGTATTGTTAAAGTTTGTAAAATCTTGGTTAACTTTATTCTTACTTCAATCCAAATATGAGTGTTCACGCCTTCCTTCCAGCACACTTTAAATACTCTATCTAACATATACTGATGCCACCATTCACGCATATGCTAGCTTGGTCAAGCAATACAGAGTCACAGCAGAGCGAGTTTAACATGGAAAAACAGTAAAACAATCAAGATAAATCAGACAAGCGTGCTCCTCCACCCTACAAAGGCTAGGTATAAACATTACCTGCTCTTACCCCTGAGGTGTTCCTTGGTTGGTTGTCACGTAGTTATAGTAGAAGCATCGGGTCTGTTCACAAATGAAGTGCTTGGCATCCATGCAGTTTTGTGCTGACCAGGTCTCTCTCTCAGTGCTCATACATGACAGTTGGGACTTGCTGTTTGTTGTAGAGAAGCAAAAGAGGATGATAGTTACCCAGACTCACATAAAGAATAGTAGATATTGTTACAGGATTCACAAACCTCGTTAAACATACGAACCATGAAAAAATGATTACAAAATAGATATCCTCTTGAACTCTTCACTTCTCATTCCATAATGCATAAGATCAATAAATGAAACTGAAAATTGCAATCTGTGGCGGATCATCTGGAGCTTCCCAGTACTGTATATATATTCCTTATAGTTCCTCCATTAGCAACTAAATTAACTCATCGTGTACCTACATTAATAAAGTACTCTAGTACCGATTTTGGTCAGGATCCTTCTGTTTTCAAAATGTGTCTCATAGTTGTTGTTTTTTTTTTATAAATGGGTTAAAGAAATATATCCTGGAAAAGTCTATGCTTACAAAATCAAGGATATATTTTTTCCAAGCTCCATGATGCTCATATAGTAGTTTTCCATTACATAATTCAAAATTGTCTAATTCATACATCTGAATTAAATGACGTTTTCCACTGAGCTTTTCCTTTCTACTATCTGCAGGGTAAGCATAAACTCTGCCTGTATTGTATATGTGTTTAGGTGTGAGAGAGAGAGGGAGACTCACGTAAGAGGAGGACCTCCAGCTGCCCAGTTGTTGAAGGTTGTGTTGAAGGGCTGGCCAGTGCTCATCCAGATCCACATCTCTGACCCCAGCTGGTTACCACTTGTCCAGTAGTCACTTGTGATATAGTCTGGGGGAGGATTGTTATGATTCAGTTTTGGACATGAATGTGTTAACTGTTTAGAAGGATAAGTTATTGTTGTGTCAAACCTAGACAACCTAAACAGTAAATTAAAATAATCAAATATCTTCCACACAGTCGTCCTTCTTAAGTTTTGTTTGACTGGGAAATAAGTGACAGCGCTTAAATGACTTTTCATTTATTCAAACAGCAAAGAACTTGAAGTTTGTGTTCATGTATGTTGTGTTTGTGTGAGTGTTTGAATGTGTGTATATGCCATCTATGAAATGTTTTCAGTGTATTCTGTTATTTTAGTAAATCATTGAATATATTCACCTGTTATATTTTGATGGGTATATATTGGAATTACTCGTGTTTCTGAACCTGTTTGTGTGTTTAAGCATGCCTGTGTGAGTATTGTGCATGTAGACGTGCTAGTTCGTGCTCAGTTAATACTCACCGTTGTTTCTGAGGAAGTCGGTGAGTTGGTTGGTTTCCTCCAGCCTCTCAAAGCTGAGGAGTTCCATGCCAATAGTGCGGCAATACTCGTAAGCCAAGAACCAGTTGAGCTGCGGGGAGTAGGGCGACGCGTTGGAGATGAAATACCTCGAGTTGGCCACCTCCACTGTCTGGATCCTCTGACCTGTAGCCAGAGATAATGAGAGAGGGGTGAGAAGCTGCTGTAGTGAGAGAAAGAGGGGGATGAGACGCTAATTTTAGAGAGAGAGATTTTGGAAAATATTAGAAACATAAATAGTGAAGGTGAAAAGCTGGTGCCTGTGTGAGAGAGAGGCTGCTGTTATCAAGTCAGGATTCTGTTTTGGTTCTCAGTTGTGCACACGTAAGAATGCACATAAAAATTCATAGCCATAGATAAATGTACACATAAATATACACATAACCCTACAAATATACAGTATACACACACACACACACACACACACACACACACACACACACACCAAAGGGCCCACAATCACCTAAGAAGTGGTAGTTGACAATAGCTGTTTATAATCATTGAATAAAATGAATAGACATGAAAATAAACTTGAGTTTAATGAAATACACAAATAAGCATACAAATAAATACAGGTTAAGTGATAATAGCGATTCTGTATAACGAGGGAGTGTGGGAGGAGGGTGAAGAGTGTGTGAGGGAGGGGCGGGGATACTTGACACATAAAAAGGTGGAAAATCACTGGTTTAAAGGGAATGAACTTATTCACAAATGACATCGAGGCAAAAAAAAAAAAATGATGGTCGCTTTTCTATTTAACACTCACCCCCTCTCCCTCCCACACACGCCACCACACACGCCACCACCCGTCAACACTGTCTTATACTGTATTTTCTGTTTCTATAATACAACACACACGTATATATACAGACAATTAATGAAACAATAATAATCAAATACACGCATACTTGTTTAAATGAAAATGCTCAAACACTTGATTAAAACAACGCAAACACACACATACACTTGCTTAAGTAACATACATGCACTTAGTTAAAAAAACACATATATAGATACCTAAACAACACACACTCACACAACACACACTCACTCACACACACACTCACTCACTTTCTTAAACAACAAACACAGAGCACAACCGTAGTAACATACAACACCAGTAATTTGTTTTGGGGGATTTTGTTAAATGCAAAGTTATCTGGTGGGATTTTGTTCACGGGTAAAATAGTCAGATGGGATTTTATGTGTCGAGATTTGTGTTGGTACAGCACTTGGGTTTACACAGCGACTTACCTGCTGCCAACAAACCCAACACTGCCAACACCACAACCACCACTGCACGACGCATCTTGTTGTTAACCCTGAGCTCTAGGCTGCTGCTGTTAACCTCTTGTTCTCTTGCCGCTGTGCCCGTATTTGTTAATTATCTCTTATCGGGTTAAGGCAAATTTAACTTTGAAGAGAAGATGGACAAATTTTCAGTGTGCAGTGGATTTAGCTGAGGGAGGGAGGGAGGCACGTCTGTCTACTCCACCGCCGCCACTGGACTGATGACCTACCCTTGTCTGTACTGTATAACCCTTCCTGTCGCCTCCTCCTCCGCCGCTCTCCCTTCGTCCTCACCTCAAATTGATCTCTCAGTTCATGAGGTTTCACTGATAACGTCTCCCTCGGCGAGAATATATTTTTAGAGGTTGATGCTCCTTTTTTCATGACGTCATGACCTGTTAGGGGGTCGTCATTCTTGTCATTCATAGTCCGTTAATTTCTTGTTCTTCCTCCTCTCTTGCCTATCTTGTAAATTTAGTCATTCTATATAAAAGAAATGCTATATATTATCCTGTTAGTTGTATGGTTGAAATATTAACATTGTTTGCCTACGAATTATCATATCTTACAAATTGATTAATATAGTATGAATGTTAATTATGATGCGAATAAATAAAATATCTAAACAGGATGATACCTATATTTTAGTTATAATAATGAGAGAATGCTTCAGCTATCTTAACGGGATCATGTGACATTTCAGCCTCTTCCGAATGTTACGGTGTCGGCGGGAGGTGAGGGAAATTCTGGGCATTTATGATTGTTAACTGGGGGAGGAAGTTTGGCAAGATGGAACCTACTCACCCGAGATGTGTTGGATAATATGAAATCTTTGTGTTTTATCCTAATTTTATTTATATTTTTCGTTGTGGGGATTTATAAATTATTAGTACTTTAATGGTGATGTCTTTGAGTATGAAATCAACTTCTTCATCCCAGCCCCTCTTCCCCCCCCCCAAAAAAACTCGTGTATATCAGAAGGTCACATTAGGTCATCAAGTAAGATCAGGACACCAGCACCTCACCGTTATAACTGGGGAAGACTTATTTTACGATGCATTGTGAATTTGTGTGACTTCCTTACCCTTGTTTGTACTGATTTGTCTATTTAACTTATATCCATTGTTATTTAAGCCTTTTTTGTATACTGTATATGTTAAATTAATTTCTGGTTTATGTTATTTTTTACTTAATATACACTATTTTTATATGTATATACTGGATGAAGTTGTTAGGCTTGTGTGTTGTATTCGTTACTCTTCGTTCGCATTAAGCCTAGTGTCAGAGATGGTGGTGTCGTATTTGGGCTATTTGTTGGTGTAATATTTTCGCTAGGATACCCATCTTCGCCAGGGTTATTGAATTTATATTTAGGCAACCTCGGGAGACACGCGAATAGTGGTGATGTCATTTCAAGGTCAGTCAAGGTATTATTATCTGGAGTCTACCCGCCAGCGGCTACGTTTTCTCTAGTGTGAGAGGAAGTCGTTCGGAAATGTCGTTCGGAAAACATGGGTCAGAAATACCAACCATCGCTCTCGACTGCTGTAGAAAGTATCGGAAACTGTTATTCCGTAATACTGAATTTTGAAGGGTGAAAAGTCGGTAACACAATTCCTTCCCTTGCCCGACCGACCGACCGACCTTCAGGGAGCCTTTGGTCGGGGTGTCGCGCGCCTCCTGGGGACGACTACACCTGCTGCAGGAAATACTCAGCGTTCCTCCCACGATATATACTTGCCTCAGGTTTTAAGTTGAGATTGTGGATCACGCCAAGGTCTTAGAGTTTAGTATATTTATTGATATTTTCTTCAAGATACGACAAAGTTTCAGAAAAATATCGACGCCTTTTTGTATACCAAGACGTTTATATTGAATCTTTTCTTTAATTTGCGAATCTTTTAGAACCTGGGCACTGAGAAAAATATTGTAAGGCCTTTTTGTGTCGCCCAGTTTTTATTCAGAAACAATAGTGTAGACAGAAGCAGACTACATAACTATCTTTACCCAAGACACTCATTATAAATCCGTAGCCGGAGAAATTGACCGGTTCAGGCTGGTAAATTCTGGTACCTGTTTAGAGTTGCTCCTGGCTCAAAAAATACTAATCTGTCTGATACAAAAAAATATTAATCCGCCTCGTCTGGTTTTCGTGAAGTCTATACTGTGAGTGTTAATAGAAAACCTCCTTGTATATAACAGTATTCAGCAACACGAGACAGTGCTGTACGGGGATACATTGTTTTAAATTCATTGAGTAAACGTGGATATTGATTTCACCCGCATTAAATTTTTTACAAATACTTTAATATGGATGCTTAATACAGCGAATGCAATAAGCGCTAGTGGTAAAAGTTTATTATGGATACAAAATAATAATTGTAATTTACAGTACTATATAGATGCTAAATAACTGTAGTAAATAAGGAATACCGGAGATATGGCTTCAGAAATTAATTATATCTGAGGACTCTTAGGTTAAGTTAGGTTAGGACTGCACAGGTGGTGGAGCGAGTTTGCCCTTATTTGGGATTTTTCTCGGTATCCCTAGAAAATAAAAGCGACTTGTACGCCCAGCAGCCAGATAACCGCCTCCTCGGTCAGTCAAGTGCTGGAAACTCTTACTGTAGAACATAACCGTATCCCGTCAAGAGGTGTACTGCATGTTTGGTGACTACAGAATTGATGATTGATGTAGCTGGGGTCCGTCTGTTTACAGTAAACAGTTGATAGTGATGTGTTGAAGGAGTTAATGTTTGGGTTGATGTGGTTTGCTGGATGACTGGTTCAAGTGGAGCCAATTGTAATAGGCCCTGACCTGCCCTGACCTAACCTGAACCCTGACTCAATCTAAACCTAACCTAACCTTATTGAGCCCATAACGGAAATGTGATGTGCTGCTGTGGTGTGTGGAAGATCTTTAATGAATGAATAAAAGAAACATATGCACAAGGAATGTGACTAGACAAGAAGTGAGTCATCCTCAGACCCAGTGTGGCAACTTTGTCATTGTCGGATATAAGCTGTGGGAATGGTCATCGTCTGTGGGGGGGGCTGTGTAAAAGGGCGTGGGTGTAGTTGTGGGCTGTGAAATGTGGTGTGGGTATATTGTGGGCTGTCTTAAAGTGGTGTGGTGTGGGTTGGTATTGCTTAATGCGGTTGACGTAATAAAATATGTAGTATTGCATGGTATAATATGGTTTGTGTGGTGTGGGTTATGTAGCCTTGTGTGGGTCATATGGTGGTGAGGTAAGCACCCATGTAGCCTGCTGTTGTGGGTCGTATAGAGTGGTGTGGGTCAAGTAAGATGGTGTAGTGTGGGCGGTATAACAAGGTGTGGGTAATATAACAAGGTGTCGGGTTATGTAGAGTGTGGGTCAAGTAGCATCAAGGTGTTGGGTCATGGGTTGGTGTGGGTCAAGTAGCGTCAAGGTGTGGGTCACGGGTTGGTGTGGGTCAAGTAGCATCAAGGTGTCGGGTCATGGGTTGGTGTGGTTCAAGTAGCATCAAGGTGTCGGGTCATGTAGAGTGTGGGTCAGTAGCAAGGTGTGGGTCACGGGTTGGTGTGGTCCAAGTGTCAAGGTGTGGGTCATGGGTTGGTGTGGGCCCTCACCTAGCAGCAGCACCCCATAGGACAGGTGAGGTGAGTCAATGGGAAAACCTGAAGTATGAGAGACTGAAGGTGACCTCAACGCCGACCAGAGAGTGAACCCCTTCCCCTCCTCCCACTCTACTCCCTCCTCCTATCCTCCTCCCCCGTTCCTCCTCCTCAGGCTGGCTGGCTGGCTGAGTCTTACCACTGGCCTGCACATCCCTCCCTATTGGCCTGAACATAAGAATGGAGGAAACTGCACGGGGCCTATTGGCCCATACTGGGCAGTCCCATTTACACCCAACCCCTATCGCTCATATAACCATCCAACCTATGTTTGAAGCTATCCAGCGTATTCGAGTTACTGATGATGTTTGGTAACTTGTTCCACTCGTCCACTACTCTATTTCCAAACCGATGTTTACCTATTTCGCGTCTAAATCTAAATTTGTCTAATTTAAAACCATTGTTACGAGTTCGCTCCTGGTTGGATAGTTTGAGAACCTTTGTAATGTCCTTTGCTTGCTCTGACTCCCATTTATACACCTCTATCATGTCGCCCCACACTCTACGTCTCTCGAGGAGTGCAAATTAAACACTTTAACCTGTCTCTGTATTCAAGGTTCCTAATGCGGGATTAGTCTTGTCATTCTCCTCTGAATTTTTTCCAAGGATTCTATATCCATTCTGTAATACGGTGACCAGCATTGAACTGCGTAATCAGTGAGGTCTCACTAGCGCAAGATATAGTTTTAAGATGACCTCGCTAGTCTTGTAACTAACACTCCTTTCTATGAACCCAAGTTCTTTATTAGCATTGTTTCGAGCAAATACACATTGTTTACTTGGCTTAAGATTCCTACTTATCATTACTTCTAAATCTCTCTCTCGCAGTCGGATTTCTCAATAACATCGTTGTTCATCTGGTATCTGGTTTCCCCGTTTACATCTCCTAGACTTAAGTACTTTACATTTGTCCACATTGAATGTCATCTGCCATTTTTTCAGACTATTCGAAAATTTTTTTTAGATCTTCCTCTAGTTTTGAGGCTTCCTTCCCCTGCCCTACGCATCTTCCCCATCCCGGCCCGACCTCCTCCTCCTCACCACCTAACTGTTATCCTCATCTCAGGTAATATTTCTCAAGTCACGATGATAAACAAGACACAATACCCCTCCCTATCCCCCCTTGCCCTTCCTACCCTCTCCCTACCCCTCC
>NW_024718273.1:14626019-14671019 GCF_018991925.1 Homarus americanus | reverse complement strand
ATACTGGGATACGTGTTAACATAGGTAGTGACAGCAGCTATACATACGGTGCTGTTCTTGTTTGGTTAAGCCCTGTGGTGATGGTTGTTTGTGTCGTTTGGTTGATTTGTTTTTGTCTACAAGGTGACAAGTGCGTCCTAGCCTAACCTAACACAACACAACCTAACCTCTTTTATTTCTTCATTATCCTCTTATTTTTTTCGTTCTCTTGCCTCTTCTCTTTCGTCCTTCCTCCTCTTCCCCCTCCTCCTCCTCGTCCCTTGCATAGCCCCTAACCACTGCCACTCCCCATCCCCCCGCCAGTAGAAACACCCCTTGCCCACTCCCTCTCTCACTCCCTAAACTCCTACCGTGCCCACAACCCCCATGTTCACCCCCCCCGACACACACACACGGGGCAGCGGAAGTAACGGGTACCTTAATAGGATGCCCAGAGCGTTGGGTTTTCCCAAGCAGCCTCTCACTCGCCTCTCCCTCATCTCTCACTCGCCTCTCCCTCACCTCTCACTCTCCTCTCCCGCACCTCTCACTCGCCTCTCCCTCACCTCTCACTCGCCTCTCCCTCACTTCTCACTCGCCTCTCCCGCACCTCTCACTCGCCTCTCCCGCACCTCTCCCTCGCCTCTCCCTCCTGCCTCTCTCCGCCTCTCTCACCTCGCCTCTCCCCTCACCTGCCTCTCCCTCACCTCTCACCCCGCCTTCTTCCTCCCTTCCCTCTATCCTCCACCGCTTTTCCTCTCTTTCTTACTCCGTTCTCCCTCCTCCTCCTCTTTCTCTCCCTCTCTACTTATCTTCCGTCCTGTCTCTTCTCTCTCCCCTCTTCCTTCCTCTCTCCCCTCTTTCCTCCTCTTCCATTCTCCCTCCCCCTCTTCTCCTTCTTCTCTTCCTCTTCCCCCTTTCTTCCTACCTACTGCTAATTTAGGTTCAGTGGTTCGAAAGAGAGAAAGTGAGAGTGAGTGAGTGAATGATTGAGTGTATGTAATCCCTTTGTTTACATTAATACCATGGGCCCTGACAGGTGACCTTGTGTGTGTGTGTGTGTGTGTGTGTGTGTGTGTGTGTGGAAGCGGTTATTAAAAAAAAAAGCATTAGAACTGGATCAATTCCTTGCAGCCTATACTCGTATAAGCGAATACAAAAGAAGGAAAGAGTACAGTAATGTTGAGTTAGATACAGGTAATTACATTTAAAGACGAGGATGTAAAAGGCACGCAGGACAAGATCATAAAGGTAGGAACAGTTTCAGGGTTGAGAGGAGGGGGAGACGGTCAGCCAAGGTCAGCGTGTTTCTCCCAGTACAGGATGGACACGGATGTTGACATGACACACTAAAAGAATGAAACTGTTATTTTGTTATTTGTTGGTAAATCATAATTGGGGGGTCACAAATCATTTATATTTCTTTAGTGATAAGGACAAAGTGTCAGAATTCGAATTTTGGATTATTTGTGGTCGCTGGAAAGATTTTTATTGCAGTATTATTATTTATATACTGTACTTCATAAAACAATAATGAAGTTTTTCTTATATGTAAGTTATTTAGATTTGCTGATTTACTTTCTTCACAGACACACTACATATGTATGGTAATTTCAGTGCCCGATAGCTGGAGTATGGTGTGAGTGTAGGAATTTCCTGAGTAATACTGTACTGAAACTCGTCCTTTGTGTTGGCAGTGTCATGGGTAGAGTAAGGGTATGCCAACTTGAAATTAATTTGCCTGAGTTTTGTGCAGTTTTTGTTACAGGTCAAACAATTAAGACACCTATATTATGGCCTAATAGCTTCAGAATTTGTTTTTCCTGTATTAAAATTGCTAAATAAAGTAAAAATAAATAAATAAATCACGAGACTTGCTAAACATTAAAAGATGTACTGTGCTTCAGGGAACCAACACCCTTGAGAGGCTCGGCAGGGTGGTGTAGGTCAGGGCCACACATAAGTTATCATCTACCTATGTCACTTGGGTCTTCACTGTGTCTTGATCACTTCATTTGGCTACCGCGTTTATATGCCTAATGGTGATATGGTACTCAATCCTTGGGATAATTCTCGGCTCTGTATTTAGTGTTTAATGAGTGGTAGCTCTGGCTGGGTTGGCAAGAAGAATACTCTCCCCTCCTCCCTCACACATTCCATCCACGTTGTTTTTTCTTGCAACAAAGCGAGGCAAGAAACCTAGTTCGTGGAAGCAGTAACCTTGGGTGCGTGCCTCCGTTTTTTCATCAGGGCATCTTGTGAATGCAATAATTTGACCTTGTGGATTTTGATGAAAACATGTCATGTTGATGGAACCCTACAATATCTTGAACTCATTCGACAATCAGTGTACTCCCACAGTACAGTATTAGGAGGCAATGACGTGTTCCGTTTCTTGGGCGACAGACAACCCTAATCTTTCGCGAGAATTGACCGTAGGCTAATTCCCGTAAAAAATTAAAAATAAAAAGATTTCGTTTGCAGGAAAATAGTATTTACTTTATTGCCCATGTAATAATTTCGACGGTTTTCTCCGAATCTTTTACGGGTATCAAGTATTACATTATTATTGCCGTAGTATTATTGTTGTTTTGTTGTAGATGTGATATAGAATAATATACTGTAATATTAATGCAGTGTTTCCCTCCGTTTCTTGACAGTCAGCGGTGTGGCTTGACAGATGAAGACCTTAACCGTCGATGGCGGGCCCCTGACCCCACCCTCCACCCAACCATTTACCATGCTAAGGTATGGTATGTGTGAGAGAGAAAACTAACAGTAAGAACACTGGCTTTGGAATACAAAAACATAGAACATATTTAACCCTCTTAACATACTTTTTTTTAATTCTGATATTTCATATTTATTTATACCCAAATTCGTGTGTTGTACAGTATATCTGTCTTCGCCTTTCATCTACTGCCACTTATCCTATGTGTGTGAGTGTGTGTGCTTGCTGCTCATGCATTAATGTGTCCTGGAGATGAAGTTGTGTTATATCCACATGTTCCATAGGTAGTCATTATTATTATTATTATTATTATTATTACAGATATATTTCTTTACAGTCGTTGTTTTGTAGTAGCCCTTGCTTTATGGTGATGTGAAGCCAATTAGTCCCAGAATCCCACTGAGAGATTTTTTAATAAATAAAAAGTTTGGGACATAATCAGAAGTGTGTTGTCAGATCTCTTCAGCAAGGCCTTTCCTTACCAGTTAAAGAAGGATTACTGTACTGTATCATAGTTCACCTCTTTCCACAGTCGCTGCTAGAATACCTGACAACAGTAGTAAAGCTGAAGGTCCGTGTGTTCTGCGATTTCCACGGTCACTCCCGCCAAAAGAACGTCTTCATGTACGGCTGTTCTCGCCTCCAGTCCTGGTGGCCGGGTGACAGGGATCTCCCTGATAGTCCTGACTTTATGGTGCGTGGGAATTACTGTACTGGCTTAAGCCTGAAGGTCGTGTGTTTATTTACGTAATTTCAGTTTTATTAGTCAATTTTTACTATTTAATTATAAATTCATTGTAAGAAAAGATTTTATGAGAAGCTTTTAAGGTCTTTTTGACATTTTTTAATCACTGTTGAACAATGGTAAGGGGTAACCTAGTAAAAGTATTGTATATTCCAGGGTAAATAGTGCCGTGAGTAAGCGCTAATATATACTGTACAACACAACACAGTACAGTATACATAAACATGCACGCATTATGTATATAAGAAGTATGTACTGTACTTTATCCTATTTCTCACAATTTGAAGGGTGGCATTACCCATACCCGAAGAGTTACTCGAGACCAGGGTAATCTGTTCACCTCTCCACGTGTCGCTGCCGAACATTATTAATACTTTAAGTGAGGTTCAATTCAGATGTTTGTAGAGTATTGGTAGAGTTCAATAACGATAGCACAAAATATTACTGTGGCGTGGGATGGTTTTATTGTTTTCATAGTGTAAATCCTGTATAGTTTATTGGTTATGGGGTAGTTATGAGTGCAGTGTAGTGGTTATTATGTAGTTATGGTGGTTGTATAGTGGGTATGGTGTAGATGTTAGTGAATTGGTTATAGTGTAGGTGTGCTTGTAATGATTATAATGTAGGTACAGTGTAATGGCAGTGTTACAGTGGGGGTGTAGTGTTGCAATGTAGGTACAATGTAATGGTGTTGGTGTAGTGTCAAGTGAACTAACCTTAGTATAAACACTTTCAGCTTTTGCCACAACTCGCTCAAAACTGTATGGGGACATTTTCCCTGCGTGACTGCCACTTCTTAATAGAGCGAGCGAGGGAGGCCACAGCTCGTGTGGCCGTGTGGAGGCAGTTTGACATTCCCATGTCTTACACAATGGAGGCATCTACCTGCGGCTGTGATCAAGGTCCATATAAAGTTAGTACCAGTTTTCTCTTTCTATCAATCAATCTTTACTCCATTTTCCAAGTGAACAGCTAATTACAAAAGGACCAAGAACTAAAATAATTTATTTGTATTATTTACTGTATAGTATTCACAATTAAGTGTGTTGTTTTGAGTCGAATTTTACACACACACACACACACACACACACACACACACACACACACACACACACACACACACACACACACACACACACACACACACACACACACACACACACACACACACACACACACACACACACACACACACACACACACACACACACACACACACACACACACACACACACACACACACACACTTTAAAGTTGATTTTTAGGTGACACCAATGACGTTACAGGTCTCAGGCTCAGTTTTCTCATGAAAGAGAATTTATTTCTGGAAATAATGAATCATACTCTGTGGTTATGTCTCCCATCAAATGGTGCTAAATTAATGAAAGGGGAATTTTTTTTAATTCTTTTTATCCTACAAAACCAACTGTTAAAATTATTTGCTGCTAAAAATTACAATCTTTTTCTCATAGACCTATCTATATGAAACAATAAAAAAAAGTATTGATAAAATAAATACTGTACTGTATTAGTAATGCATTACTATTCACTTTCAGAACAACCACCTTAGCACAAAACAATTATTAGAGTCAGGTGAAGGCTTCTGTCTTGCCCTCTCTTATCTTGTCTCTGCCCCAGAAGCTGTCAACTCTCAGCTCAAACTCAATTCAGACAGGTATAGTCTTTCCTTCCATTATGTTGTTGTTTGGTATAATTGGCTTTATTGCTTTTAATGTTGCTTTTGCATTATGTGTTACATTACTGGTAGTGCATATAGATACCTTTCTGTTGGAATAAGTAAGTTAATTATAAAAATTTTAAGAGATGAATTGCAGGAGTTTTTCTCTTGACATTTGTAAAAAAAAAATTATAAAATTTGGAAGAAATTCCTTTTTTTTATGTGAATATGCTGTATTGACCTGAGCTTCCTGTTTTAGAAAAGTAATAGTTTTATAAGAGTTTTTTCCAATCTGATTTAGACATAATCACTTTGATTAGTTTTTCGTAAGACATAAGATGAAAATGTAGTCATGCCATTAATTTGTTTTTTCTTCTGTTTTAACCTGTGGGTGCTATTCTTCTCTTTAATTCTGTTCTATGTTATGAGACACAATTTCTCTTACCAAAGATATAAATATAATTACTTATAACTTGATGTATGTTGTAGCCATTTCAGTACTACATTATTAGTGTTGCTGTGCCATGTGTGTACTGTATTCTAGATACAGTAAACTGTATTTATTGAAAGTAACATTTCAATACATGTTTAAGTTTTTATCTGTTAAAATTTTAACAGATGGTATGCATTGTTTCAAGTGTCTCAATTGCATTTTTTTCTTCAATCTTCAGCACTTCAGTAACTGCACTGTAAGTTGTATTGTGATGCCAGACAGACTAAAGCATGAAGGATTAACTTAGCATCTGGTAATGTCTTTTCTCCTAGTGATGATGATGAAGCTGACTGTGGTAGTGATAGTGATGATGAGTAGGTGGTGGTCAGGTCAAGCCTAGTGCAGAGACCAGCTTGGAGAAGTGGTCTTCTCTGCTTTCTCCAGGTAAAACTCTGAGGGAGGGAGGGCAGGGTTGTGGTGAAAGAGTGCACAGAATCCCTTGATCCAAAACAGCAGATTGAGCAATAGATTTGAAGCCTTTAAAGACCTAAAGTTTTCATGGCCTGTTTGTGCTCAGTGATACATGAAGAGTACTCTCAACCCTTTCCATTCAAAATCAGTTCTGTTTTTATTTGTGAACACCTACACAGGAAATGTTTGGCTATATGTCACATAATTTACTCATTATTACATACAGTATTTGTTTTAATTATATAGCTTTCTTGTCTAAAGTAGTAATTTATTTACTGTGGAGCTCAGATAATCTAAAGGGAAATCTCATTTTTATTAAGTGGCTCGTGACCAAATTCATTCTTCCGGACATTTAGAAGGAGTTTCCTTAAAATCAATATTGAGTAGTGTACCCTAAGAAATACATACACTAGTACAGTACAGTATAGTGAAATGCCCCCCCTCAAAAATTATATATATATATATATATATATATATATATATATATATATATATATATATATATATATATATATATATATATATATATATATATATATATATATATATATATATATATATATATATATATATATATATATATATATATACAGTGGGGTATATACTATAACGAATGGATCCTACTACGAATATTCCTATAACGAACGGTTTTACCTATAAAATTGAGAATGCTATAACGAATGAAACTCCTACAACGAACATTATTTTTTAAATTTTTTTTTTTTTTTACTAATTTATTGTTTTTTTTATTACAAGTATTAATTATATTCTTTATTTCAGGGGTTTAGATGCATATTTATGCACTTTTTTACAATTTTTACAATTTTATATTACGTATATTTTTCAGTGTTAAGTGGTTGTATTTGGGGGCCTGGAACGGATTAATCCTATAACGAACGAATGCTATAACGAACAAGGTTCTAGAACCAATTAGATTCGTTATAGCATACCCCACTGTATATATATATATATATATATGAATAACCTTGAAAAATGAATATGAAGGCTTTTTTTATTAACAAATATATACAGGATACAATTGTGTAATTACAGTACAGTAATAAAAATAATACACAATGACTGTACACCATACAGATATCTGATCTGCCTCCGTCTCCATGTGTCCTAACTTATAACCCACAAACTTATTTTTCATATTAATTACTGCTAAGGTTTTAGTTATAATATTAAAAACTCAAACAAAATCATGTTTACTGTAGAAACATCGTAAATGCAAGAGGTGGGAAATGGTGGTGTTGGTGGGTGTGGGAGAATGTCATTCCTGAAATTTACTTAATATTTTGTCAATGAATCAAGTAAAACATATCTGTATCATTAAAGATTGAAGAATAACTATGGAAAATTATGTATATACACTGTAAATATATCCTTGCAGCGGTTAAAATTTATTTAATTTTGTGCAGTGGCCAATTGGATGCTAGAATTCAAATTTTATCAATCAGTCACTCTCATTGTCATGATTGGTAATATAATTTTGTAACAATCAGAATGGGATGCTCCCTCCCCATCTTCCCACCACAAACCAAGGTACTGGCATGCATTTGACCCTGATGCTGTACCAAGAGCCTCAGGGTGACCCACCATGACTAGCTTCAGGGATGCCCTTCCATGTGTGACATGGCACTAAGCCTGGCCACTGTATTATGTGCTTGATTGTGGAGCAGCTTCTCAGGGTGCTAGCCTTGAGTTTTGGTTCCTGAATTATTAGGGGGAAGTGCACTTGTGAAATGCTCACCTGGTACCCTCTCTGCAAGTACAGGTTCCCTCTGTACATCATAATCCAGAGTAAGGGCTACAACACAAAAGGCAGCTCTCAAAAGAACATTGCATATGTTTATTCATGTAATTTACACATACGTCATTGTATCATAAACAGTTATTTGTTTTCTTAAAACATAATAATCTGGCAACACTTTTTTTTTTGCCCGGTTTTTTAATGAGGCATGCACCTTGGCTTTCTTAGCAGATCAGGTCATTGTGAGAAAAGAAAAGGTAAAGGATCAGCTCAACTGTGACATCATGATGTGGTGTCAGGTCAAGCTCACACACACACACACACACAGAGCACCCCCCCCTTCACCTTGCTGGTTGATGGAATTCACTGATTAAACGTGCATGGGGAGGTAGGAGTCATGTAGCAATAACTTCTCCACCAAGCCAGTGTCGGGCACACACACATGAAAAATCACTTGTCCAGCCCCTAGTCCGGGCACGTCTGTGTTGCCTTCTACTCTTGTTTCAAAAGTGCTGTCTTTAGGGACTCAGTTGTGACAGCAAAGTGTGAATAATTAGGACATTACTGTACTTCCAGTCACAAAGATCACACATATGATGCATTTGCTTAGTTTTGAACTCGCCCATTAATTGTGATTTCAGGTTAAACATACCGGATATTTTTAATGCAGTACCGTACTGTATATTAATAAAACTTAACCTGAATTGTAACTTTTATTTTTTGTATGTAAATTGAGATATAGGACTTAGACACACTTTCTCTTTTATTTGGTGGAGGAGGGTGGGGGTATACACTGGATCTTTGTTAATCAGGGATTGCCTGTATGTATCAAGCAATCATAAATATACCTGAGGTTGTGAATGACATAAGTTTATAGTTTTTTCATACTGAACTGTTTTGAAAATTGCTTAGATACCAAATGATCAGTATCATGTGTTGTTGCAGCTTGAAGTTTTATTATAAATGTACAGTGTATTTTGTAGGGTAGCCTTTGATTACCTCAGAATTATAACCCTACCTTGTCAACTATTCCCACCCTGTGAGTTTGCAGTAGGAATATCATCCAGCCATAAAACTTTGCTTCAACATGCCTGATGGAAACCAGAGCTTTGCCCATCCATCTCTTAGTTTTGGGCATTTTCTAGTCTGGCACCATGGGTTTGTTGTGGTGAGCAGGGAAGACAACCCATTTTGGTTTTACCCAATAACTGCCATCAGGTAATCATGGCTAACCTACATAAGCGTGGAAAATGGCCATAAAATGATGATAATTTTGAAACTTGTAACATCAAAAATTAATTCAAATAGAACGCAGTCCACTTGAAATAATAACATAAGAGTTGTTCACCAAGTGTGGTAAAACTAACAGGTTCTGTCAATAATATTTTTGAAGTTACATTACAGTATTAATTTTTATAATAGATCAGATAATTGAGGGACCCCCTGTACATATATGATCAATGATTGGGGCTTGTACTGAGCTTCTTTGTAATCAGTGAATCTTGGCTGACTTGGAAAGTGAAGAATGTAAATTCCAGCATCTGTGCATCCTATGAACAATTTGTCCAACATTAAGATTATGTGATGGCCAAACATTATGCACCCATACATATGTATTCAGCCTTAACGCCTGTAAGAGATGAACGGAAAGGGTTAAAGAGTTTACTGTAACTCCAAAATATTCCCCCCAAACTCACATCAGTGTGACATTGATAGTTTTATTAATCTCGTGTGGTCGCTAGTTAGCAGAACCTTACTTGCAGTTGCGAGTTAGAATTTAAAGGCATGGACAGGCTGAACCCCCTGCATTAAAGGTGATCCTCCCACTCAGATATGTTGTAAATCTTTCCCTTTATTAAAACTTTGCTTCCCTGCCATACTTTTCTCCCTCTGCTGTAGTTCTGCTGCTCCGCTGTAGGGTAGTACAGTACAGTATTTGATCTATCCATCTATTAAGTTTACACCATTCCCACTTTACTTGATTTATTTTTTTCCTCTTTGCTCTTGATTTTCTTTGTAAAACAAATTTTCTTGGTTATTTTACCTTCATTCTGTCATTCTTATTGGATTCTTTGTCTTACTAAGTATGTCCAGGATTTTATCACATGCATCAGTTTCATTCACAATAGTGTATACATTACTGTACAGTATTCCCCTAATTGTAATGTTATTCTTGATCCTAATATCCTTATTGGTAATATTCATTGTATCAGCTCCCATTTTTACTTGTAAAAAATTTACATCACATGCAGAAGAACTTATCAAGACTCACTAAGGCAAAATAATTTTTTTTACATTTTCAGCCCTCATAACTAACACACTGCAGTACTCAGTGGTTGGGTTTAACAACAAAACACACACACACACACACACACACACTCTCACTGTCATTTGTTCTTTCTAGCTGCCATGTCTCATGTGTTGTTATAATATCCTCCTTACATCTTTTTTGTGCAATTTAATCCATCATCAATCTGTCTCCTAAGTTTTGACATCTTGTTCTCACATGGTCCCTGAAGGAGGGCCAGCTGAAACATCTTCCCAAAGCATATTGTACAATGACCATTGAGGTGGTGTTTTTTAAGTTATATATCAAGCATTACTATGAAACATGATTACTGAACACACCTGGATGCTTCTTCTTGACACAATTACCCTGTACTCTAGGTGCTGGATGTGTGGACTTATGTGGCAATATCGATAATACATATCTAGACTACCAAGGTTATTGACTGCATACCGCATGACAGGTTGAAAATTAAACTGGAAGGGTACAGAATTCGGAGGAGCAACCTGGATCAGAGACTTTCTTCACGACCGCAAGCAGTGTGTGGTGATTAATGGCACGAAATTGTCATGTGCACCCGTGACATGTTGGGTACCGCAGGGCAGTATAATGGGACTGTTGCTGTTTGTTTGTTTCATAAACAATATGCCAGAAGCTATACAGTCCTTCATTCAGATGTTTGTGGACGATGCCAAGTTATCCAAGGAAATTAAGACCGAAATGGACTGCAAAGCATAGTACAGTATATAGACTGTAAGAGGTGTTACATAAAAATGCAGTTGCTGTAGTGGTGTGGGGGAGGTGCTGTGGTCGTGGCAGCGGTGGAGATCGTCTTCTAAGGTGTGATCAGAGCAGTCCTGAGATATCAAAACAGCATTGAAGAAGTTTACTTATTTAAAATGGTAGTATGGCAGTGGGGAGCCTTACAGTTTTACCTCTGAGGCAGGGTCCCCCCTCAAGCCATTTCCTGACATCCAGCACCCAAACTTGTCCACCAATCAGCTCCACTATTACGAGACTGCTGCTCATTCATTCATAAATATTGTATAGTATTGCAAACAGCCACATGTATGCAAACATCACCACAGGGGATAAAGAAACTCTTGGAAGCAATTGTTGCAACAAAATTAATTATTTTACTTTGAGCCAAATTTTAGAAGGGTAGAATTGTAACTGAAAAAAAATTAACACTGTACAGAGTTTGTATTGTATTTATGCAAATTTTCATGTTTACAAACAAAGGTCTCATGTTTTACTTATATATAACTGTTAGGGTTATGGCACCATGGTCTTAAATTTACCATATTTCAATAACGGAAGTATATATTCACTTTATAATTTTAACACATTTTACTATTTGAGCAAAAAGGGGGAGCTTTCTCAGATGTGTAAATTATTGAAATACATAAGTATGTACTTTTTTTCCACTACTGTGCTTATTTTCCTGGACGACACCTGTTACAGAGTGGAGTGAAGAATTATGCTGTGTGAAATGTGGCTTTTGCTTCCACATACTGTACCTGCATTAACACAAATGATACTAGATGTTTTATTGGTTGACATAGTTAATACTTTAATTGCAAATTCACTTTTTTTCCCTTGACTATTATGCAGCTTCACAGATTTACAAAAAGTACCATACCTCTGACTTACACATTTGAAATTAAATTAATATCTCCTACATTAATCTTTTCTTCTTATATATTCATGAGTTTTATTTGTTCTCAGGATTGACTGTCGCTTCAGAGTGGTATCTGAGAGAAACCTTGGAGATTTTTCTCACGAAGTTGTCTTCTGGAGCGGAGATTTGGACGACGACCTCGACTCTGATGATGACCTTGACCTGGATCTTTATGGTCCTATGTAGTTCTTTCCCTCCACTAGTGTTGGACTTATCTAAACCACTAGAGATAGATCCAAGTAGATATTTTGTTGATGTTTTCATGTAGATTTTTTTATTAATGTTTACTATGGTATTTCTTATTTTTGGTAACTGAACACAAGGTGGGCTTACCGGCACCACTCCCCAGTACTAGTGAGGGGGACTGTGTTAAGCCCTGAGCAGAATGCCTGCATCCTTGACTTGAAAATGAGAGCGAATGAGGGTAGAATTTATATTCTTCATTCCGACTACTCAGCATCATTCAGGAAAGAGTTTGTGATATCATTAAAAGAATTAATTACTGACTTGTTAAAAATACTGTACTATAATTGCACGAAATCTTTTGCTCCCAAGGAAGTCATTTGACAGGTAATATATATATTTTGTCAATTGTTAATGTTTACATAGTTTATATACTGTATTTATGAAAATATCCGTTTGTTTTGATTAAGAAAAAATGGGATGCAGCTCTGCATAATGGATTTTTATTATTAAAGTACTCAAGTGACATGTTTTACACTTTCTTGTTGAATATGGAGCAAAATTTTATAATTAAATTATTTATCAACAATAGTGCTTTGAAAATCCAGTAATTCAAATTAAAACTTCTTTTATTTTTCAATGTCAATGTTTAATGTGCGACATACAAAATTGGTAATCCTATCTATTAAAACAAACTGAATTTCAATGTTCAATTGTTAGTTTCCTATTTCCCAACACCTGAAAAAAAAATTATATTTATATATACTGTATATATATATATATATATATATATATATATATATATATATATATATATATATATATATATATATATATATATATATATATATATATATATATATATATATATATATATATATATATATATATATATATATATATATATATATATCATTTTTAGTCCATATAACACGCGGACTTTGAACATGTAATCAACGACCTCACCAGCCAGGACTCGAACCCTCGACTTAATGCATGAGACTAGGGAACGTTACCGACCATACCACAAGAGCACTAAAGCAGGTCTAGACTATGTGATATTTCACACAAACCTGTTCATCGAGCTGATGGCGCCGTGAACCTCTCATTGGGAACTGCCCGTGCTGCTTATGTGGATGTCAGTAGCATTTTACCGAATCCAGCCGGTATGAAACACGAGGTACCATGTATACTTCATTTTTAGTCCATATAACACGCGGACGTGGTAAAATGCTACTGACATCCACATAAGCAGCACGGGCAGTTCCCAATGAGAAGTTCACAGCTCCATCAGCTCGATGAACAGGCTTTGTGTGAAATATCACATAGTCTAGAGCTGCTTTTAGTGCTCTTGTGGTATGGTCGGTAACGTTCCCTAGTCCCATGCATTAGGTCGAGGGTTCGAGTCCTGGCTGGTGAGGTCGTTGATTTTATATATATACAGGTTGTACCTCTCTAGTCCGGCAACCTCGGGACCTGACCGGTGCCGGACCATGGAAATTCATCCTTTTCCTGGATAGATAGTGACTTGTGCTTATGCCTGGAAGCACTAGCACCACTTTCTCTGCGTCATGGTCTCTTTGAAGACATATTGAAGGGTTAAATGTCATATAGTAGCTTCTCAAATTTCGCGAGTTTTTAATTCTTAACGTATTTTATTGGAACACACAAAAAAATAAATAAATAAAAATTTTGACGGCGGAAACTTGAATTTCGACGGGTTTGAACGGCCCGCCAACGTGCAGACGACGTGCATAATCGTGTAAACAGCGTCATTTCTCTTATGTACAAAAGATTCATTATTGTTTATTACTGAATGTCTTTTTTATTGAATTAATGTTTATGTGTGCAAAATGAGCAATACAATTCATTAATAATACGTAGAATATTAAAACACACGAGGAAATGACACAGCATTGTTTTCGTTGATTATAAAACCAGTGACTGACTGGTTCTACATATAAAACTGAAGAATATAAGACCTTGGTTGTAGCTGTAGTAAAATTAATATGGTTGTTTTAAGTAATGTTATTTAATGTTAATAAATGGAACAATAGAAGTAGCTAACGATAATGGTAAAGAAAAAGAGAGATCGCATATGTAAGTGAGCATGCGCACACGTGAAAACATATCGTCATTACTTTACATAAGAACATGAAAGCAACACTTATTTACTGTTCATATATATTTTAATTAATGTTTCTGAATTTGTTTTTATTGAATTAATGTACGTGTGTGCAAAATTAACAATACAATTTATTAATAATACGTGGAATATTAGAGGAGACGAGACGGCTGCCGGCATTGTTTATGTTAAAGCTTACGAAACCAGTGACTGATTGGTTCTACATATAAAACTGAAGAAAATAAGACCCTGATTGTAGCTGCAGTAAAATTAATGTAAAAAATGAATATGGTTGCTTGAAGTACCTGTAATGTTATTTAATGTTAATAAATGGAACAATATAAGTAGCTAACCATTAATGGTAAAAAAAAAGTGAGACTGCTCGTATGTAAGTGCGCACATGTGAAAATATATCATCATTACTCTACATAAGAATATGAAAGCAACACTTATTTACTGCTCATATATATTGAAGGGTTAAATGTTGTACTCTGTATAGACAAGCAGAGAGAGAGAGAGTGCAGCCGAACTGCCGGATGTAAACAAACCTTAATTTCCCGCGGGTTTTTTTTAAGGGGATTAGCCCACCCGGGCATAGGTCACTGACCCACATTGGGGCCTGAGGGGCAAAAATTTAATACTCCTGTAATAATAATAATAATTCAGAGAAAAAAAAAAAAAAAGCTGCCTCTCTACCTATTGGACAAACTAAAATCGTTCCGGACCACGGGAGTTTCCGGACCACAAAATGCCGGACTAGAGAGGTACAACCTGTATATATATATATATACACAGTACAGTATACTATATATTCCTTCATCTTTTATCAGTTGTTGCTGATGTGAACCTAAAAATTTTAAAGTTTTCATGTTTAGGGACACCTGCAAACTATACTAAGACCATAAGTAGAACCCTGATGTTCAGGCACAATGCCATAAACACCTGTGCAATACAGTATTAGCAACTTCAATGTAAAATTTCCTAAGTTGTCTTAATACCATGTGCTTATTTTCATTGATTTTTATATCATACTGTCATAAGAGAAATTTCTGTGTTTTTAATTACTTTTGGCTGTTAAAATAAATATCCTGCTTCTTTCCACAAAGCAGATTACTTAATGTTAAAATTTAACATTTCCTATGGCACCTTTCTGATGGGTACTGGACGTGTGTGTTTGACGAATACAGTACTGTACATGTGAATGTCCTGGCATAGTGCATCGTCCTCTGCGGGCTGGACCGTACTGCTTGAGACAGTCTGCTCTCTTTAAAACACTGCTGGACACATTTAATTTACAATGCCTAAAGTGACTTCTTCTTCAAAACTTAACAGTGCAGTATCATTAAAAAGAGTTTGGTAACAATGTGTTGTCTACAGATGGGACAGTATTATTTTGCAAAATTTGCAAAAAAAAATAATTAACTGCAAGAAATTTATTGTTTCTTAACATTTAGAGACTTCTAAGCACAAAGTTACCATTACTCACAAAGCTGGTTAAGAAAGTACTGTACAATACTTGCCTTCTTACTTTCACATATACTTTTTTTTTTTTATTATTATAATTTTTGCCACTTATCTGCTTACTAGCCGTTTGGGCGGTTTACCCAGTGTTAGTACAGGAGGAAACCAGGGACTGGAAAACCTGGTGTTTGGTAGTGAGGGTCACACTGGATAAACACCCTTATCACGTGTTTCTGGACTGAGGCTCGAACTCTTGACATATTGGTGAGAGTTATGTACATTACCGCTGTCGGCAATCTCAATATTTTGGGGGACCTGTCCAGGCCTTTGTAGATACTGACATTCCCCTGTGAAAATTGGAAAGGGAGTCTGAAATATTTGGAGCCAAGAAGCATCAAAGTTTCAACTGAGAAAATCACTAATAATTAGTTATTTTTGCAACATACAGTAATACCCCGCTTTACGCGTTTTTTTTTACGAGTTTCTACATTTACGCGGTACCCCGCCAGAACCGGAATTCCCACTTAACACGGTGCACCTACTCATATACGCGGGAAGCAGCGCGGGCAGGGTGCGCACAAGGTCGCCCAGTCATCAAAACATTACCGAGTTCTTCACCCGCCACCCACCACAGCCGGCCCAAGTCAGTGATAGTGATAGTGAGGATATGGAGTTATATGGACTTTGAGGGGTTTGACAAAGAGGCCCTGCAAGTCTCTGTGGTGGATAGTGATACAAGTGATACAGGTAAGGGCCAATAATCTGCCCTCTGCCTTGGAACCAACCCCCCCATCCCCGTGTGCCCAGCCATCTTTTCTACTAATGTAAGTGTTAAAAAACCTAATATTATTGATAGTTCTCTTAATTATTAAATGTGTGTGCATACCATCATAAAATTAAGAAGTTATTTTTACTACAACGTAGGTATTGTGTCTGAAAAAGTGGAGTTTGGTGGTCGGCCCAGTCTCTATTTCAATTAATCCCATATGTTCTGTTGTTCACTTTACTCGTTTCACGCTTTACGCGGGCCTCCGTGGGTTCAATTGACCGCATAAAGCGGGGTATTACTGTAGTACTTTATTTGTATAATTATTTTTTTAAATAAAAATATTAATGCCTTTATCAAATTTATGTTGCCCATTTTTGCCTATTTCAGCTGTTAGTCTTGCCTATTTTCCTGCTTTTTAAAAGATATTAGATACCTAAACATCCAAGCTCTCATCATAAGCTTAAAGAATGGTACTTCTTATTTATGGTACATTTTAATGTTGGATTCATAGACAGGAGTTTTGCTGTTGTTGGTTAGTGGTGTCATATATAAGGTAGTCCCTTGAAGTATTGTACAGTATCACAATAGTGTACAAGTTTTCAAGTGGGCTTTGGTACTTGCAACCAATATTAAACATTCCAGGGAAGTATTAGCTGTCATAGGAGAGTTTTAACTTATTTAAGAGGTAAGAAATATTTTACCGTAATTTGTTATGTTATGATAATATGATTTGTTTGTGAATGGGAAAAAATATTACTTAATTATCGCTTCCCTGCCACAGGTAAACTTGACTATAATGTAATTACTTACAGTAGACTGCCTAATCCTCTGGCATATGGGTAGGATTGTACAAGTGATGTACTGTACCATCCTCTGGGAATTTGTAATTTTTGTTTTATTATAAAATAAAAAAAAATTCTGTATCAAGTTTAATTTCTCTTCCAATTTTATCTGAAAATGTTCCTAACGGACAATATAAATGATTTTCTGGTATCTTTACTTATTATTTTATTTATCTATCATTTCACCACTTATCAACTTGCTAGCCATTTGGACAATTGGTCTATCCAATGTTAGTACTGCACAGGAGGAAACCTGAAGTGTTTGGTAGGGTCACACTGGATAACACCCTTCTCACATATGTCTGGGCCAAGCAGGATTCAATCACCTGACATATTGGTGAGATATACGTTTGTTGTTGTTGTACCACCAACACCACTTTATCCTCTTTGTCAATGATTTAGCTGTTAGCCACTTGGGTGGTCATTCACATTTCTGTTACACACTGTTGACAAATACTGGACATGAACTGGTTCCAAAATGTATCAGTACCTGCGCCAGTGTTGGTCAAGTCTGGTCTTGAATAAGCTCACACTCGGTCCCATCACAACATTCTTCGGTAAATTCTTCCAAGAGTTCACAACTGTCACTCCAAAAAGTTAATAGATTTCTTTTAAGTACCCCCTTGCCCACCTATAGCATAAGCTAGGCAACTGCAGGCATTCCAATTTCTCAGAGTACCTGAGGTGCAAAAGTGCAGGCATTAACCAGGCTGGTGGGACCTACATTTTCAATCAACTAACAGTCTCTGGCATATCTCAGGGACCAGATAGGGTGACAGTAGTCCAAATAGGGAAGTACCTCGCCTTTGAAGGGACAGACTGTGTAGGTATGTGAATGCCCATCTTATAAGACCCACTAGCTTAGTTGTTTGGTATACCTTCTTATCACAATGGTCCGAGAACTTCACCTCATTCTCAACATGCTCACCAGGTCCTTTTCACATTTGGTCTCAATTACTGTTGTTTCTTTATTCATTTGGGGCATGTGATACCCCTCCTTAATGTTGGTATGACTTAGGAGTATTATTTTTTTTGCATTTTGTGACATTGAATCTTAAGAGCCATTCCTTTGACCACTCCTGAAGATGACAGATATTTCTGTAGTATTTCATAATCTGTTTGGTCCTTAATTTCCCTGGATAACTTAGCATCGTCCTCAGACATTTGTATGGAGGAGTGCATGGCTTCTGGCATATAATTTATGAAACACACAACAACAGTCCCGGTACACTACCCTGTGGTACCCCGCTTGTTATGGGTACATAATGTATGATAAATATGTTCCATGTAGACACATGGCGAGCACAGTGAGCCTGCCCATCTGGGGGCTTTGTGGGGGGGGGGGCACTGTAAGCCCCCAAGAATTTTTTTTTTTAAATCTGACCAATATCATGGGCATTTTGAGGCCATTTTGAAAACATGTGCACTTGATATTAGGAGATATTCTAAGATAAATAGTAATTACTGAGTGCAATACAGCATTAAATAAAAAGGGCAGTATAGTCTGCATTCACGCGGGTTTTGTTTACGCATTTGGTCATTTACGCAGTGCCTTGCCAGAATGAAAATGCTTTAATTACGCGGTAAATTTGGTCATTTTCGCGGAGAGCAGCTGACGGTCCAGCCGCGCGCCATTTTGGATTCAAACCTCCTGCCATCTCCCACCATGCCTGACCACAAGCGGGGGAAGCGGCGCAGAGGGGTGCGCAGTATGTCGCTGTTGCGTTATCGGTGACGTCATATAACGTATCGGACTGTGATTGCGCCACGCATCCTTACCTCCCTCCCCCACTAGCTGTGATTGGTTTAATGTAATATGACGTGCCCTGCCACGGGAGGGAAGAAGTCGCTGACCTAGCAGGGCCTGTCTCATTGTTCTCATTCCGCGTATACAGTTCTCTCTTGTGCCTGCTATTCCCCTCACAATGGCTTCCTCAGGACCCCCACCACCAGAGAAAAACATTGAATTACCTGGACCAAGCCATGATTGTGTGAAGGAAATCATCGAGTTGGGGGGGAAAATTAAGCTCATCCTTAACAACAACCCAGACAAGCATCGGTATGAAGCGTCTAATAACCATCTGACGAAATTTATGGAGCCGTATAACCAGATCTATCTCGACAACATCACTGCTAGTCATCAACGTAGTATTGAGGACTTCCTAGCCCGCAACCCACCACAACCACAGCCAGCCCAAGTCAGTGATAGTGATAATGACGATATGGACTTTGAGGGGTTTGTCTGGGAGGCCCTGCAAACCTCTGCAAGTAGTGAAAGTGAAAGTGATTCACTGGAGGGCAACTAATCTGCCCTCTGCCTCGGAACCAGCCGCCATCCACGTGTGCCGACCCAGCTTTTCTACTAATGTAAGTGTTAAAAAATCTAATATTATTGATATTTCTCTTAATTATTAATTATGTGTGCATACCATCATAAAATTAAGATGTTATTTTTACTACAACGTACGTATTGTGTCGGAAAAAGTGGAGTTTGGGGGTTGGCCCAGTCTCTATTTCAATTAATCCCCTATGTTCTATTATTTCATTTACGAGTTTCTCGTTTTACGCAATGCCGGATTTAGACCTGTGGAGGCCCATGGGCAGCCTCTTTGTGGAGGCCCCCCTCATTATAACTACCCAAGAGGGTGGGGTGGTGAGTGAAGTGAGCCTAAACATCTGGGAGTTCCGGGGAGCACTGTATGCGCCCCGGGAAAATTTTGAAATTTGAACACTTCTTTGGAGAATTTTGAAGCCATATGCAGTTATATTGAGGAAATTAGAACATTGAGAAATTTTTAATTAACTGTATATTTATTGATAGTGTACAAATTCCCAACACACACACACACACACACACACACAAAAGTGAGACATGACTTGAGTCATTCATGTGGTTTCAAGTCGACCAGCCCTGATATAGCTACTACCGCACATGTGGAGGCCCCCAGATTGTGGAGGCTCCTGGGCAGCTGCCCACTCCTGAATCCGGCCCTGGTTTTACGCGCCACGGGTTCAATTGACCGCGTAAATGCAGACTATACTGTATTGGAATTTTCTGATGAAAAGGAGGAGGTGAGGGCCCCCCTGGACCAGCCCCTGACTATAACATTGAATACCTTGATATATACTCGTATAGTACAGTACTGTAATACTGTACAATCACTCAAAGTACCTTCCTCGTATCTGAGGGCTGGTGACCACAGTCCTCCACTCTAAACGTTCTCGGTCTGTTTTTACCAATCCTCCAAGGTTTTGTATCCCTCGGGAGACCCAGTTTATAATTTCATTAATCCACCATAGTCTCTGCCTAACCCTGGTCGTCCTACCCTCAACTTTGCCCATTAATATTTCTGTTATTATCCGCTCATCCCTAATTATTATAAGACCAATGTTTTTAATTTTTCTTTTTCTGGACATTTCAAGTATTTTTTTTTGAAAATTGTTGCTAATCTTAGTACTTCTTCATTTGTTTTCCTGTCAGGGTAGCTTATTCTTAGCATTTACCTATAACACAACATTTCAGAGGCCTCCCCAACCTATTCCTGGTGTCTACTGAAAGTGTCCACGTTTCTGACTCATACATCAGTCCTTGCCATATAAAACCTTCCATCAGCCTTTCTCTCAAATTGATGTTAATGTCCCCTTTCATTAGGTCTTTTAGGTTATTAAATTCTGTGTTTGCTTGACCTATTCACAGCTAATGTTACTTTCCAAATACACAAAATTTTCCACTTGTTTAAGTTCCCTGCTGCCTACCATAATTTATATTTTAGGATATATTTCCAATTTGGAAACAAACATTACTTCCGACTTTTCAGCATTAACTCTTGTGGAGGTATGAGATATTGGTTCACACTCAGGATGGGATGGAGAAAGGAAACTCACAATGTGCTCACTGTAAACATATTGTATTGGAGGTACAATGCAGCTTGTTGCTGGGTAGGTAGCATGGTAATAAGCGTTGAGTAGAGAGAGCTGGGTGGTGAGGGTGCCAGAGGAGGGACATGCGGCTTGAGGGACACCAAGCCCAAGGTCGCTGGCGGGAGCGGCAGCCACCAGGCTGGCGTGGAGGAGATGGTGTTGCTTGAAGGTGGCACTGGGTAGAAAAGAGGGTGGTCACAGCGGTGTCAGGTCTTATAAGGCGGGGGTAGGCGTGGGTAGATAGTTGACCCCCGCTCCGTGGGCGGCGCTGGAGGCGTAGGCTGGGGAATTCGAGAAGGTTCGGTGCTTGTAGGGGAGGAATCCACTACACTCTTAAACCATATTTTTTCCAAGATCTCTACTAGTTTTTTGTGCTTTACCATATCAAAAGATATTTCAAAATCAACAAAGCAGATACATTTTATACAGTATACAAATTTCTGTATAAAGCAAATATAGTGCCATTAATGGCTGAATACTCCACTATAATGCTTGCCTGGGCGCGCGATACGATAGAGATGCACGCACCGACAGTCTCAAATCAGCAACCTCCTGCCGTCACGCTCAGTAGCTCCGGCAGTTTGCTTTATCGTTTATACCTTGGTTTATTCGGCACGTTGAAAGTCTTGAATCACTCGTAGTTATTTGGGGATCAATCACCTCCAACTTTTACATGACATTTTTAAAAGTGATGATATCCTGAGCATTCTAATTCGTTTATACTATCACCTCCTCTGAGTCAATTTCCATTTCTAATATAACTAGACAGCGAATGAAATTACTCTCCTATCGTAAAATTGTTAGAAAGAAAAAGCACATGACGGTTCTGTTATCACATTTCTTTATGGTAAGGCATATGTTATACTCCGGGGTTATATTGTATTAGATTTTGTTGGAGATGAAAATGTATAATTTAGTTAATTTCACCGTCATCTTTCTCTCCCTACACCACTTCATGAAATGCCTTGTTCAGTCATTAAAAGTCACGTCCTTTGGCGTTCGAGTGCGGGCGTGACTCGAAGCTTTGTTTATATCAGCTGACTCAACAAGGAGGTACTAGTAATATTTTAAAAACAACAAAATTGTAAAACTCTTCCTTGTACTTGTAAACAGGTTACCGACTCATGAAACAGATCTCAACTTGGTTTATTTTACGAATCACGAAGTTCACAGTAAATCTAGCAGTTTCGAATCACTCATCAGCCACTGTTCGACTCTCACTGGTGACTGTCTGGCTGACCACCGCCGTCACCGCCCGGCGCCCACCAGTTCCCTGGCGACGCTTGGAATAGACTTTTAGACAGGTTTTCAGCTGCTGTAAATGACAATGAGAGGCGTTATTTGGATTCCATGGAAATACTTTCTCGTGTTTATTGCTGTCCAGGTATCTGATGGAGCGCCAGCACAAAGAGGTTAGTTATCGTTGTGTCAGGGTAGCGTGTTTAAAAGGTCGTGGTTCAGGTTGGCCTTAAACAACGATCCCCGCACCACAACAAATCGAACTAACTACTTGTTCAACGAAGCTTCATTTATTTTTGGGGTAATGTCTGAGAACAGCACTTTCAACTACCAGAAGTTATTCGATTTCGTTTATTTTGGTCAAGTTAGATTTATCTGACGTTCGCATTAATTTTCCTGTAGAAAAGAGTTAACGTATTGCTATTTCGACTTTAAATACTGAGTACGTTACCTTTAAACATTCTTGGATAGTCTTTAAATAGGAGGTATTGTCGAAAGTTGATCTGCCAATTTGCCATGTGTCGTTTGTTTACAACCTACTCTTTCAATCTGAGGGTTCACCACTGTACTGCACGATACTTTCATGTCCACTAAAAACGTAAAATTACACCATGACGCTTCAATAAAGTTGCTTTAACTGGTACAAGATATCAAAATACTGCAAGTACTTTCTGTTTAATATGGCTGGGAGTCTGGGGAAGGTTAGGCAGGATTCTTTGGTTGGTTAGGTCATTTTCAATTATGTTCCAGTAAATCTTGCCTTTTAAAATACTTACCATAATGATAAGAACATGTGGAAAAAATGAAATTAATTATTGGTTTTAGTGATGTTCGTATTTTTTACATGGAAACCTATTTTTCTGGTGCATTTTGGCATGGTTTTTTTTCAAATATGACCTTCATTTCCTTGGGAAATTAGTGGTTTTCAGGGAAATGATGATTTTACATGTCAAAGACATAAGAACTAACCAACCAAAGAAACCAACCTAACCTTACCAAACTTCCTAGCCCGGATTCCCTGCCATATTAAAAAAAAATTACTTATTTCGATATCTGGTACCTATGAAAACAACTATGTTGAAACATCATGGTGTAATTTTACATTTTAGTGGACGTGTGAGTACGGTTGGACTGAGCAGGTCAATTTTAAACAAACTGCCAGATGAAAACATGCTGATGGCAGATTTTTCTGGGGAGTATTTATGGTAAATAATGAATTTCTTCGCGTAGAAACATCATTTAAAGGCAGCGACACACTGGGCACTTTTCTGCTAACCATGCTGGGCCAACACGGTCTGGCCAGCAAAACAAAGAGGCGTTTTCATCACACTGGGATGTTTTGTTGGCATGTGACCAACAATAACAAAGTATCTAGATGAGGTCTGCCATGGATGTCGTTACAGCCTTGCAAAATTTTGCTACAGTTGTGACGGCACCGAGTTTGAGCTCATTCAAGGCCAGACTTTTTACTTTTACTTTTATCCTCTTCGCCACTGATCGGCTTATTAGCCGCTTGGGCAATCGGTCACGTCTCTGTCACGCATTGTTGGCAAATACTGGGCATGCACCGGCTCCTGAATGTACCTGAACCCGCTCCAGTGTTGGTCAAGTCTTGTCTTGAAAGAGCTCACACTCGATGCTGTCACAACACTCTCTGGTAGATTGTTCCAAGAGTTTACAACCCTCACTCCGAAAAAGTTTGCCCTCACAGTTTTCTGGACTTGCGGCTTCTTCAATCTTGAGCTGTGACCCCTTGTGGGGCGAGCGTCCGCCAGCTCCAAGTAAGGACACTCAACTGAGTAGTGCTCCCTGAGATGCTTATACACCTCAACTAGGTCCCCCCTTGCCCGTCTGTAGTATAAGCTAGGCAAGTTCAGGCGCTCCAATCTCTCAGGGTAGCTGAGGTGCCGAAGTGCAGGCACCAGTCTGGTGGCCCTAATTTGAACATTTTCAACCAACTGACAGTCCCTAGCATATCTCGGGGACCAGATGGGGTGACAGTACTCCAGATGGGGAAGCACTTCTCTCCTGAAGATCGTTACGAGGGATGGATTGTCTAGATATCTGAACGACCTTCTTATAAGACCCAATAATTTATTTGCCTGATTTACCTTCTTCTCGCAATGACTCGAGAACTTCAGCTCATTGTCAACATACACACCTAGGTCCTTCTCACATACAGTCTCAACTAGTGCAGTTTCTTCATCCCGTTGGGACATATGATACGCCTCCTTACCGTTGGTACGCCCCAGGTGCATCCTCTTACACTTCGTGACATTGAATCTCGGCAGCCATTTCTTCGAACATTCCTGGAGCCCACAGAGGTCCTTCTGCAGCTCTTCACAGTCCGCTTGGGGCAGGCCTCGTTATATTCAGGTGCCAGGACATGCCCAAGCTTCTAATGAGCCGATCAGTGGTGAAGAGGATAAGGTAAAGTGTAGTGTAATAGATGTGTTTTGTTAATGTTTGTGTGTATCCGATTACAGTACAGGTGTATTTAAATTTGAGTACTATGAGTACAGTTTGCGAGTGCTTGAGTACAGTTTGCTTTTGAATGTTGTTTATTATAGTACGGTATTTTATATATTATTCCTTCGATCAAATTTGTTAACTGTACTGGTTATGACAGGTAGTTTGCAGAGAAATACACAGCACGTAGATATGCTTTACTGTACTGTGGTGTGTTATAAAGTAGTGGATAGTGTTAATGGGAGGATGGGTGATGCCCGCTGAGCTACAGTGTGCCAATTGGTAATCCAAGAGTGAATCTCGCATAAGTGTGTCTTACCTATATCACCAACACAGTATATTAAGGTCTCGGATTGGAGGGTTCTCACAGAACTGTAGAAGCTTTAAGGCAACAGACTTGATAAATTGTACAGACAGTATTATGACCTGTACTGTGACCTCATTTGGACTGTCTTTTCATGTTGCTGTGTTTGAGGTAGATACTCACTGCTCCTACTGAGTGATTACCTGAAGCAGTTAAATCCTGCTTGAGGTCAGTCCGATTAAGTTGGGGAAGGTAAGGTCGACCATCTCAGGTTATGTCGGCTGTGTGCTGTGATGCTGCCTCTAAATACTATAAGTAAAGGAATACAGTATTTTGATTGTGGAGGAGTAAAAATGAATAATAAATTTTCTTTTTTCTTTTTTTTCTTTTTTTTTTTATCTTGGGGGAACTTTTCAGGCAGCTAGGAAAGCCCCTTATTGTATGCTACTTGATTCAGTAGTTTGCATTGAAGTTGTGCCTGTTAGATTTTTGTGTACTGTTCACATATTTTGAGAACATTACTGTTTGTGAATGAGGTAAGCTCAATATTTTGTCTAAGTACTTCTTGTGAGTATGTCAGCTCGAGTACAGTACAGTACTGTACTGTGTAAATTATTTAGTGTACTTGCAAATTGTTTGTTTGTATTGAATCTACTGTAAAGGGACTTGGTCAATTATACAGTAAATGGTTATGACATTGCCCTAACATTCAGTCTTGTTTGTGAAAATTTGCTTTCAGCTAAAGGAGAACAGCTGCAGCTCCGAGAGTCCTCCACAAGCACAGGACATGCCAACAGGAGCTCTGCTACTGGTCAGGACCTAGGGAGCAGCAGTTACTCCTCTGGGGAAATTCAGAGAAAGAGGTAAGCTGGTAGCACATGGAGTTGGTCAGCTTGTATTTAATGGGTTATAAAAAGTGGTAAATGTGGTTATTTTTTTTATTCTTATTGATGAAAATGATAGTGATTATTGTGTGCAGGACTCTGAAAATCTTTGTGGAAGTAAAATGTTAATAAAGTGAAAAGTGGAAAAAAGTGCTATGAATTACTGTACAGTACAGTCACAGTATTGTACAGTAAATGTTAGCATTAGTACTTCATAGTATACTGTACTGTAATTTGTGTGCTTAAACAGTGTAAGTACTTTTGTGTGCTATTAAGTACTTTCTTGTGATTATTAGGCATTACTGAGGTGTATAAAGTCTTCTTTTTTTTTTTTTTTGCGATCACCTCTATGGCATCACTATACTATACTATGCTGTACAGTACAGTACATATATCAAGTTAGTTGGACCCCCAAAAACTTTTTGGGACCAGACTACAACCTTAGTCTTTTTAGAATTTTTCCAAGGCCTAATTTAATTCAATTATATAGTATGGGCAATCTTAGAAAAAATAAGGAACAATCTAAGGGTTAGGGTTCCTTAGATGTAGGTACTGTACTGTATGCAATACTGTTCATTACACCCTAAATACTGTATGTGTATCTAAATAATTACAATGTGATACCCTCAATATAGTCTCTCCTCGGTTCAGTATACCTGTACTTCACAGCTCTGAACTCGCCCAAGAGAGAGGTGACCTGGACCAGCTATTCAATGGGTCATCTCTTGGCTACATTACAAGTTATGGGGCTACTGATCAAGATGGCAAAGTAAGACTCCTGGTTTTTTATGTCAGCTTTATCAAGAAACTGTCCTTGAAACATTGAAAAAAAATCCAATTCAATTACCAAATGATTATCTAATTTATTAATTTTCAGACGTAAGGAATAACTTTTTATGGGCTATGAAAAATATGGTGAGACCCTCGGCTACCGGGGTACTTGCAAAATATAATATGAAACGTTCTGCATTCTATTTAGTTATTCATTTTAAATAATGTTAAAAGTCTTGACGGGTTGGACCTCGCTAATCCGGAAAGCTTGGGACGAGACCAGTTCCAGATTAGCGAAAATTCCGAACCATCGAAGCCGAGGTAAAAAAAAAAGAAGGCAAAACAATGCATAAAATGTACTATTACTGGTGCCAATACAACTTACATCAGCATAAATCTAGCCCAGGCTTACTGGACCTCTTTATGACAAAGTGTTAGTGCTATGACACAAGTTTATTACTGTATACTGTGACACAGAAATAAGTAGATTAGCAGAAAAGTAAAGCGAAAATTGTATATTATAGGCTTACTGATACCTGAAATTAACGACAGCCAGATTCAAACACCGTCCAGAACTATAGAAGCTGATGGACTATCGGGTCCCGAATTAGCGGTATCCAACCTGTACTGTAATGATTGAAACATTGTTTATGGGCCCTTGGACTAATTTTTAGAATTGTGTGAATGCTGATGGATCACATCAACGCTGCAACATTCCGTGATTAATAATAGAGTATAGAAATTCACTCTTGTGCTGTAGCTTCATTTGCTCTGTACTTTTTTTTAGTTTTAGCTTTGACAATGCTGGTTTTAATGTGCCAAGGAAACTTATTCCAGTCCATTATAGATGCAAAGAAGTGTTTTTCACTTGACTGCAGACACCAGGCACCATAAAATGGTGTTCACTTCCTCTAGTGCCCTGCCGGTTCATATCCCAATATTATAAAGTTTGTCCTTAGATAATATAGGCACAGTCCATTGAAAATCCTATACGCATAAATCAGCCTTAATTACTTTACTCTATTTGCCACACTTAACATGTCCAGTGATTCAGTGATTGTAAGATTTTGTGACCATCGTGGTCTCTTGTGTTATTATCAGGAATAAACCTCACCATCTTGTTTTGAACAATTTGTAGCTTGGCTTTCAGTTTGTGTTAAAGCAGAGTATCATGATGACCAGGAATAGCCCAAGTGACATTATATGAGTGCCAAGCAAAGGTTCCTTTGGCTCTCAACAGAGGCATTTAGCATGTCTAAAAAGGAGTTTTATCCTGGTATTATTTTTATTTACTATACAGTATTATCAATGATTACCGTAATTCTCCAGATAAGCAAGAGTTAAGAGTTAGCCCACTGAAGTTAAAGGTTAGATGCATTCAATTCCATGTAAAGAAGATTCTTTTCAGACCATCCCTTGCATACTGTATTAGCAAAGCAGTGCAAGAGGGTCAATGTCATCACCAACAAGCAATTGATCGCAACCTGCACTGCTGTCTTGACAATCAGCAAGTACATCAATTTTTGCACGATGAACCGGTCACTTTTGCATTCCAATCTGAGAAATGCACTGATGACGTTGATCATCTCCATATACTTGAGCCACAACTGAGCTGTCCATGGTGATATATTATGTTATTAGTTCATTGGAGCACCACTGACAAGTTAACATCTGAAAGTACTCTCTCTTCTCCCATGATGGCCAGTTGTAGCTAATTCTGTGTTTAAGTACCTGTACCCTGAAACTTACAGAATATAACCTAAAAAAAAAAATTGTTCCACTCAAAATATTTTGGAATACTTTTGATATTTGGTTTGATTTCAGTTACAATTCATGGTGGGTTGGCCAAAATTTTTCACTTGATTGATTGGACTATTACATGTAGGGTGATGCATTATTAAGTGCATACTTTTTGACAGAGCAGCGGCTCCAGCATTGGTGAAATCGTTAGTGGTGTCGGCAGCAACAGTGCAGACAGCAGAAAGATGAGAGAAAGAAGTATCAGTGGTGAGAATGGGATGGATAGCAGTAGCACCAGTGATAGCAGCAGCAATGAGGAGGTAAGCCAATGTATAATGTGATAGACAAAAGGGGCAGCCGGATTGCCTCTCAGTTCTGCACCCTGAAAAGCTATACAGTTAACCCTCACTTTACGCGGTTAATGTAACCCGGAGGGTCCCGCGTAAAGTGAGAAACGCGTAAAGTGAATAACATAACATATGGGATTAATTGAAATGGAGTCCGGGCCGATCCCCAAACTCCACTTTTTGACGACACACAACTATGTTGTAGTAAAAATATTATCTTAACTTTATGATGCTATGCACACACAATTAATAATTAAGAGAAATATCAATAATACAGGTAGTTCTGCTATAACGCGATAATTGTGTTCTTGTAAAATATCGTGTTATAGAAAATCGCGTAATAGAAATAACAGGGCTTATGGAGAAAATAGGGTTAGGTGCAGATTACTCGAAATCGAAAAAATTTAGTAGTTAGCCTATTACTAAGGATAGCACAGTCTAAATAAATGTTACATTCATATCTAATAATGAAATCATACAGTAAATTTAACACTTTACCTTGAAAAAATATGAATGTAACTTGATGGGGGAGAAGGGTGATTTTGAGGTTGATAACATCGAGCTTCTCTTCAAGTGATATATCCTTTCTTTTACGATAATCACCGGGAATTCTATCATCAGAACGCTTTTTGGAGATATTCTTCTTTACCATATTCACAGTTAATACCACAAAATTGGAGGAATAGTAAGCAAAAATCGCGTTATAGCAAACAAGCGTTCACGTTATACAAATATTGTTCCGAATTCATAAATCGCGTTAGAGCAAATTCGCGTTATCAAAACACGCGTTATAGCAGAACTCACTGTATTAGGTTTTTTAACACTTACATTAGTAGAAAAAATGGCTGGGCACACGGGGATGGGCGGTTGGTTCCGAGGCAGAGGGCAGATTATTGGCCCTCACTTGTGTCACTTGTATCAATTGTATCACTATCCACCACAGAGGCTTGCAGGGCCTCTTTGTCAAACTCCCCAAAGTCCATATAAGTCCATATCCTCACTATAATTATCACTATCACTGACTTGGGCCGGCTGTGGTGGGTGGCGGGTGAAGAACTGGTAATGTTTTGATGACTGGGCGACCTTGTGCGCATCATGTTCGCGCAGCTTACACAACATGGCGGATGGTGGGAGGTTTGGATCCAAAAATGGCGCGGCTCGCCAGCCGCTCTCCGTGTAAAGGGGTACACGCACCGCGGAATGTGAGCATCCTGGGTTCCGGCAGGGCACCGCGTAAACGTGGAAACGCGGAATGTGGGACCGCGTAAAGTGAGGGTTAACTGTATATTTTTTTTTATTATTATTATTGGGCAACCCCTCCCCTCTTCATCCTTGTGTAAGGTGAAGCGTGGAAGCATTTACAGCGCCCAACAGGGAAGCATGCTAAGTTCATGCTTGCCTATGTCTCATGAGTTAAGGGCGTAGAAGCCTGAAGAGTCAAGGGCGTAGAAGCCTGAAGTCAATGGTTTATGTCTAAGCTAGTTATTGGAAGCTCCAACAACTATCCCTGAATATGATTTTGCAACTTTAGACTTACAGCAGGTACCTAATTTGCTGCTAGGTGAATAGGGACTAAGGGAGGCTGGGAAGTGTGTCCGAACAACTTTCAACCGGCCCGGGAATCGAACCCGTGACATCTCTCTTTTTGAACCATTATTCCCATTAAGGTCAGTTTCTCTATTTTAAAGTGAAAAGGGGGGGGGGGGTGGAAATACCGGTATATTTGACAAACTGATTATCACTGATAGTGTGGAAAAACTTCAAGGGAACTTTAACTCAATTAGAGATGTAAATTTTTTTTTTGTAGAACATGTAGTATCAAAAAGAAACAGGCGAAAGTATTGTTCAGCCATGATAGATCTGATAAGTTAGAAGAGAAATACATAAAATATAATGGTTATTTTTGTTGTGTCCAGGCATGGAATCAGAGACATCACCTGGCCAGGGTAGCTCAAGAGACCGAACCTTCATCACCAGGCAAGGAGGGTTCTCAGGAACAGGAAACTGTGTATCAAGATATATCAGATGATTATAATATGAGACGCGTGAATGAGGTGGCCATGGGCACAACACGTTTAATACATGGATTACTAGGTTTGACTGAGGAGGATGCCATTTATCAAAGGAAGGAGCTATCTCAAGATGAATTTTATGAAAGGCTTAAGTCTCTCAGGAAAAAGGTATTTCTCTTAGCAGATAAAATTAACAAACTCAAAACATCTGCTGATAACATGAAGACTTCAGTTGATGAACTGCAGAGTCATTCACAGCATCTTGTCTCAGAGTACACTCTCTCAAGAAATGGTTTCGAAGACACTAATCAAGATAATGCCAATTCCCTAAAGAAGTTTGCTTCTCAAAGCTTAAATTATCTGTCTGGCACATCATCATTAGCCTTGTATGAGAACCCTTCCATTGGAATTGATGAGTATGATAAATATGTCGAAACATATAATACACTGAGTACCTGGATGGTAAACAGAAGGAACAGAAAACAGCAGGAAGAGGAAGAGGAAATGGTATATGACTCTGAACCTACACAATGGAGAAATGATAAAAGATCTTTCCCTGAATTGCCAGTGATGGATGACATTTCGTTTTCCACTGAAGATGAGCTTCTTACTCCCTTACCCACAGCTTTAGAAGAGCTTACTACCTTATCTACAGCTTTAAAAGATGAGCTTCTTAATACCTTACCCACAGCTTTAAGAGATGAGCTTCTTACTACCTTACCCACAGCTTTAGAAGAGCTTACTACCTTATCTACAACTTTAAAAGATGAGCTTCTTAATACCTTACCCACAGCTTTAGAAGATGAGCTTCTTACTACCTTACCCACAGCTTTAGAAGAGCTTACTACCTTATCTACAGCTTTAAAAGATGAGCTTATTACTACCTTACCCACAGCTTTAAGAGATGAGCTTCTTACTACCTTACCCACAGCTGGTGAAGGCAAGCTTGAAACTACCTCGCCCATCACACCTAAGGCGACAACCCAACTCATCACACCTAAGGCGACAATGCAGCCCAGGACACCTAAGGAGACAGCCCAACCTGACACACCTAAGGCAACAACCTACCCCAACACACCCAGGGAGACAACCCAACCCAGCACACCCAGGGAGACAACCCAACCCAGCACACCCAGGGAGACAACCCAACCCAGCACCCTTAAGGCGACAACCCAGCCCAGCATACCTAAGCAGACAGCTAGCAAGATTTCCCAAGGTGCTGAGAAGTCGTCATTCTCATATCAAAGTAAGTCCCTCATTTGAGATTCTGGTAGTTGGTTATCTTGCTATCTTTATTTTGAGTTTGTTGCTTAGATTGTGCTGTAATTAGACATTGGTACCAATTTAAGGTAAATAGGTGTGTAATTTATTTGCAATTGGCTCCCAGGAATTCCATTACAATTGACCTCACTCAGTAAGTTGCAGAGCCAATACAAATCCCTGCTAATGATGGCAACAAATGCTCTTTATTTATCTCTCACTGCACCTCCACACCCTTACACTATTACTTTTCTTTCTTTTCTTTTATCCTCTTCACCACTGATCGGTTTGTTAGCCGCTTGGGCGATCGGTCACATCTCTGTTACGCACTGTCGGAAAGTACTGGGCCTGCACCAGCTCCTGAATGTACCGGAACCCGCACCAGTGTTGGTCAAGTCTGTTCTTGAAAGAGCTCACACTTGGTGCCGTCACAACACTTTCTGGCAGATTGTTCCAAGAGTTCACAACTCACACCGAAAAAGTTTGCCCTCACAGTTTTCTGGACCTGCGGTTTCTTCAATCTTGAGCTATGACCCAATGTGGGGCGAGCGTCCGCCAGCTCCAAGTAAGGACACTCGACTGAGTAGTGCCCCTTGAGATGCTTATACGCCTCACTGAGTGTGAGCTCTTTCAAGACCAGACTGGGATAAGCACTGGAGCAGGTTCAGATACATTCAGGAACCAGTGCATGCCCAGTACTTGCCAACAGTGCATAACAGAGACGTAACCGATCGCCCAAGCGGCTAACGAGCCAATCAATGGTGAAGAGGATAAAAGTAAAGTAAAGGTGACAGAAATTGTTGCATATAGGCATTATATGGGACAAATAGGAGGTAAGAATATGGGACACTGAAATAAGATCAAGAAGTGAAAGAAGTGTTGGAGAGAGTAAGGATCAGGTTTACTTGGGTTCTCTGGGCATAATGAGGGAACAAGAAGTAAAAATTTATAATTAATAAGTAGAGCATAGCAGGGGGGGAGATCACCAAGATAGAAGGATGTACATTAGTGAGCAGCAGTGAGTGAGAAGAGTGGAGAGCAGTGTTGAGTGATTTTAGAGAAGGCTGGACTGCTGATTGTTGATGTTGGCTTGTGGGAAGTTACAGGGGTGAATCAGATCAGGATGGTAGCTTACTTTGTAACACTGGTTTGAATGGATCACTGGCCTTTTACAGTACAGGGTAAAAAAAAAAATGCATCTATCCAACTGGACAGTGTCTTGGCATTTGGTTGGTAATATTTTCCATGAAGCCAAAATATTAAACTTCATATGTCAAGCCTTTGTTTAATGATATATTTTTTTTAGTTGGATAAATCAGTGCTTACTCATTGAACTTTTTTACTTGCTCTTCCTAAAGCATCTTGTGCCAAATCCTTGAACTAATTTATTAGTAATGTTAATATTTTTTCTAGACAATGTGGTGTTGCTTGTGGGCCTCTCATTGACTGGTCTGACCTTGATATTGGCCTTCATTGGGCTCACCATACTCTACCGGGTCAGTCGGATAAGACGGAAGCTTCGAGAGAGAACCAACCGTCGTTTCCCACGATCTCGCTATACTCACTACAACATTGCATCCATGTAGTATTTGGCTCAACTATCACAAGTATGTTGCTGTGGTCTTATGCTTCATTGGTAACCAGAAAGACTTGGAAAATTTACACTAGAATTTTGTTGGCAATTTTAAAGAGGTTCACTCAGATGTTCTTGTTTCCACTTAGTAACTTACAACATTATAGTTTTGATGCATCAATTTTATGGATGATATAAAAAGCCAGGATGCAGATTTATTAATTTGTATTTGGGAACATAATGTAAGTATTCCTAAAATTAATTTTTTTATTTTTATTTAAGCAACTTACTTTGCAACGTGGGTTGTTTTCACAAGCTAGAATATTTTATTGTACTGTAATAGTTATAATCAATAGGTAAGTAATTTTGTATTTACTTATTGTAGTAAGAACAACATTCTTACTTTCTATGAAATAAAATTAGACTGTCTTGGCTAGAAACTTTTGTACAGGCAGTCCTCGAGTTACCAACAGCCGACTTATGAACATCCACACTTACAAATGGGATCCCAATATATTCATCACAATAATCTGTTACTAAAATCCCATGTCTTACACTAATTTCATTATTCCATATTGTTTAACATCACTTTATTTCCATTATTTGTTATGTATGTGATATTAATGTTTTTTTATGGGTAGGGTTGCGCTTTAACCTAACCTCACCTATGGAATTAACACGGTCCAGGAACTTAAACTGTTCGTAAGTCGAGGACTGCCTGTATTCATTTTGTTGAATTTATAAATTTTATGATCTTGAAACTTCAAAATGAAGTGCAAACATTTGTTTGATTCAAGTACCTACTGTAACTGTGTTTGTTGTTTTTCAGTAACCTAGTAGTACAGTATTTATTTTTTATATAATCAAATTTGAGATTCCATAAATGTTATTTTATATAAGAGTAAATATTATCTATAACTTAAGTGTTGTTTTGTAAAAATTGCCACAAACAAAGAATAATTAGATTGATTAATTTGTAATTTTTTTTTATTTGATATTGAAGCATGATTTATTAATCACAAAACTAATATAATGAATATACTGTAATTTGAAAAGTGTAATGTATATCAGTGTATTGAGTACAGTACAGCATATCTTATTGCTGTCCTATACTTGTTGTGTTTGTTAATTCTGAGACATTAATTCTGTCAGATGTGATCAAACGACATAAAGCATAGGAAAAGGAATGGGATTTTTTCTAACACTGGAATATTTTTAGTATGGTATTTTTACAACATAATTTGATAGTCCAGGGTTTAAACATATCTTTTGAGAGTCCATGTTTAAATGATGGTGAAAATACAATTGTACATACATGATGTGCTTAATTATTTCACATTAAGCAAATGAGATTTTTTTTTAATATACTCTATGAAAGTTTTTATATAAATTTAAATTATGACTTAAGGCTCATTGGTGATAAAATGGACGGTACATGGGGAAATCTTGTTGGTAATTTATTTTGGTATTGAACACTGTGTGGGCTCTGTTACCAAACATCTGCTCAACAAACACTAATTTTTACCTACTGTACATTACCTACGGTACCCTAGAATGCACGGGGAATCGACGAAATTACATTGTCCATTTATGAGAGGAGGACATGTCTCCTCTGTAATTACTAATGCTGTAGAATTTGTAATTGATTTATATATCTGCATGTTGTACAGCGTATTACAATATAATATCTGTTAAATGTGGTCCCCATACTTTGCTTTGATTTTTTTTTTTTTTTACTTTGGGAAAATAGTAGTCAGTTTCACTCTTGTTGCTACAGGGTCTAAGACACTAACTTTGAGATCTACTGATTTCAGGTTTTAACGTGCACGTGTGTGCAGCTGTGTACTAGTTTCTCTTTTAATCTTGTACGTCTTGTATAATGCAGTACTGTACTGTACAGTATACTGTATGTATACAGAAAATATACTGTATTATATTTTCTGTATAGTATATATACTGTACAGTACTGTACTATACAAGACATACAAGATTAAAAGAGAAATTAGTACTTATGTCAGTCAGGTTCGGTAGATGTGAGGATGGACGTATTGGATAATAATAGCTTTTTTAAGTACAGTAGTAGTTGGGGCCAGGTTAAGGGTTTCGTAGCCCCTGGACACTTTTCTATTGTAGGCTCCTAAATTTGCCAATGTACTGTCTATTTATGTGTCTTATTTAAACTTGACCCAAATTGTTCCCTTAGGAATGTGTTTGTTCTCTTAGCACTATAACTAAGCTATAAATTTCTACTTATAATAAAGAATTACTACAATGATGACACTGAATCTGTGTTTACTGAAGAGTTTCTGTTGTTCAGAGAAATGCTCCCCAACAATCATTAAGTGGCAGAATTACTGAAAACTCGAGTAACCAAGGGGCTGGTGAACAGCTTTCCCAAAGTGAATACATAGCTTTTAGAATATATTTTTAAATACTTTCTACCACCTGGAAAGGCGAGAGGTCATTTTCCAACTTGAAAGGTAAAAAAAAAAAAAATAAATAAAATATCTAAGATTTATGATGGGCCAGAGTCACCTTTCATCACTGGCATTACTCAGCCGAGAGAAATCATATTAAAAAGTTGGACTTTGAGGATATTATTGAAGACATTGCTGTAGCCAAGAGCTGGAAAGTGTATTTAGTATAATTTATGAAACTATAATAATTGATGATAAACCGTTCTCGAGTGGAGTTGTTTAATATTCTGATATCTGAGAAAAAATTTACACTTTATAATCATTATGAAAATAAACTTAAAGTTGAGTTTATTTATTCCTTTGTGATTATTTACTCCTTTCTGATTGTATTAGATTTTCGTTTCAAGCCAGTCAGGAGTGGCAAATGTTTAAGCAAATGCATACTAAATTAACTTCTATAACCACTTGGTCATACTACTATAATCTATTTCTCTCGTCTAACTTTATAGATTGTTTTTCATTTAAGAGTATTCTGTTGGCACATAAAACTTCATAGGCCATACCACAGTGAAAGGCATATATCCCAATTTTTTTAGGCCTAAACAGTACCTATTCTCCTTAATTTGACAAAAAGGGGGCTCTGGATCACTAAAATTACCGAAAAAATATGAATTAATTGAGTTTGCAATGTTGTACTTTGACATTATTCAACAATTCCCAAATATTGCTGTTCGATTATTATTCTTGTGTTTTCTGTTGTTTTTGCACTTGGCCATACCTTTGCTGCTGCATAAAATAATGTATTCATAATTACTGTGCAATCAAGTATTTTTTTAAATGTACATATACAGTAATAAATAAATAATGTGTTTGACAGGTTGGTTGCTAAAATACACACAGACAGCTACTGTAGTTTCCCCGCAAATCAACAAACTGGGTAGATTCTCACAAATTAATAGGTAAATAGGCAACCAGAATTAAAGCAGTGTTGAAGGAGTGTGTGTACCGAAGCAAATTCAAAGGAAATTTGTAATCAGCATACGCCACTCAAGATAAGCCCATTCCCTCTGTAGTATCAGTAATAGTGTGTGGACGTGCTTATCACACCATAAAACAGTGTTATCGTGTCTCTCCGTTTTAACACATACACCAGAAACAAGCACCCCTCCCTTACACAACAAGCAAAGCTAGTGGTGGTGGAGGAAGAGCTCATGGACAACAAAAGTGGTGGGATGACAGTGCACAAAAAAAAGCAAGAGAGATAGTGTTCTTTGTTTCACAGTTGTGCCAACAGTAGGAGAGATCGTAGTGTCACAGTGGGTGTCACCAGCATTAGGACGATGTGTCAAGGGTGGTGGTGGAGGCTTCGTGTGCCAGGGTATCGGAATGTGAGGAGAATGGGCATGGGTGTGTGTTCCAGGTGGGCTAGCCAGCTGCTATTGCTACTGCTGGTACTGGTGGACACTGCATGCACAGGTATGTTATTTTTTCTCTCTCTCTCTCTCTCCTTATAAGAGCTGTTTGTATCATACCCATTTTCTAATTCAATGTGCTTAATTACATTTAAATTTTTAGTATTATATAGCATAAGGTACAGTATATTTTATAACCCAGCCTAAGGCAATTTAACCCCATTTAAAGTAATCTAATCCAATCTTCACAGAAAATTATTTAACCTAACCTAATCTAGCCAGTGGCATTCAAACTCTTTGTGTTATATACCATTTACATGATTTTATTTAGTATTTGGGACCTATATTTTTTAGGGGGTAATAATTGGGATGGATTTAAACCAGTAGTGGACAACCTGTGGCCGATCGAGGTTCAGAGTATGGCCACCAAGATTTCTAGTGATACAGTAGCTGTCATTGAGTACTTAATATATATTATAGACAGAAAATGGGAGCACTTGGCGTGGCTACCAATAGTTGCCAATAATAAATATTTTTTTTTTAATTTTTTAAAATTTTCTTGTATTTTGAATAACCATGATTACTACTCACATTATTGATGGGTAATTTTTTTTATATAGTTAATTGAAGATTTAACTTATCCAACACATGTGTTTTCTTGTTTCCTATGTGGTTATCACCATATAGATGGATCACTTCAACTACAGTGATTTATTTGCATAAAAAAATAAATAAATATATCTTTACGCCTGCCTGTCTGCCCGCCCGCCCGCGGTACCCCTGGTAGGGCCCCTAGTGAAGCTGCCACCCTGGGGAGGGGCCCCGGGGGTGCCTCTGGCCCTGTGAGAATCCGTGGCAGCGCGGCCGAACCTGGGAGAGACCCTGGGGGCCTCACTGCCCTTGAGAGGGCCCTTGGGGGTGCTTCCGCCCCTGGGAGGGCCCCTAGGAGCTCCACCGCCCCTGGGAGGGCCCCTAGGAGCTCTGCCGCCCCTGGGAGGGCCCCTAGGGTTGCCACTTCCCTTCAGAGGGCTTTTGGCGATGCTGTGGCCCTTGGGAGGGTCCCTAGGGGTACCACAGCCCCTGGGAGGTCCCTTAGGGGCACTACCACCCCTAGGACCCCTGGGGGCACTGCCGCCCCTGGGAGGGCCTCAGGGTGCCCCGTCGCTCTTGAGAGGGCCCCTAGCGAGACCATGGACCCTGGGAAGTTTCTCTCAGGGTACTAACATCCCCAAGGGGGGCCCCTTTGGGCGCTGCCGCCCCTGGGAGGACCCCTGGGGTTGCAACCGTCTTTTGGAGAGCCCGGATGCCTCTGGGAGGGCCCCTGGTGAGGCCGCCGTGCCTGGGAAGGCCCCTAGGGGCCTCACTGCCCCTGAGAGGGCCCTTGGGGGTGCTTCTACCACTGCGAGGGCCCCTTGGGGCGCCGCCGCTCAAGAGTGGACCTCTGGGAGCGCCGCCACATCAGGGAGGACCTCTGGGAGGATCCCTGGGGTCAGCGCCACCCCTAAGGAGGGACTCTGGTGTAGCCGCCGACCCTGGGATGTCCTCTGTGGGCGCCGCTGCCCCTGGGAGGTCTGCAAAGGGCACCGCAGCCCCTGGGAGGGTCCCTTGGCGGCCGCTGCCCTTAGGAGGGCCCCTGAGGGAGCCTGTGCCCCTGGGAGGTCCGCAAAGGGCACCACAGCCCCTGGGAGGGTCCCTTGGTGGCCGATGCCCTTAGGAGGGCCCCTGAGGGAGTCTATGCCCCTGGGGGCGACACTGCCCCTAAGGAGGGACCCTGGGGGCGATGCTGCCCCTAAGGGGGACCCTGGGGGTGCCATCGCCCCTAGGAGCAGTTGTTTTTGCACTATTTAGAATTCTGGAATATATGACGTAAAATAAATACACCGCCCACAGCAGTTCCAGTATCATTGCATCCTGAACAGTGAAAAAGGGAATAAATATCCAACAGGAAAACATAAGTTGGGGTTTGTGCTGACTGATTGCTTTCCTCTCCTATTGGCTGGGAGGGTCCTTGGAGGTGCCACCACTCTTGGGAGAACCCTTGGCGGCGCCGCTGCCCCTGGGAGGCCCCTGGGGGTGTCGCCGCGCCTGGAGGGCCCCTGAGGACGCCGCTGCCCTTGTGAGGGCCATTGGGGGTTTCACTGCCCATGGGAAGGCCCCTGTGGATGCCACCGATCCTTGGGAGAGCCCCTGGAGGAACAGATGCCTCTGGGATGGCCCCTAGTAGCGCCAACCCTAGGCTGGCCCCTGGGGGTGCCACCGCCCCTGGAAGGGCCCCTACAGAGCTCCTCGGGATGCCACCGCCCCTGGAATAGCCCCTTGGAGTGCCCCTGTCGGCACCAAAGCCCCTGGCAGGACCCCCTGGGGGCTCCGCGGCCTCTAGGCATCATGCTCAGGAGTACCTATAATGTTATTTTCAACAAACCAATAAGTGGCGAGTAATTAGCATTGCAAAAGTAATAACATTTTCTAAAAGCCATTTGAACACGTAATAATCCAGATATAAAATTTTGGTTAACAGAGCCTTAATCAGCATGTTCAGGAGTACCTATACTGAGATTTTGAACAAAATCCATTTTTTGGCCGAAATGACAAAAATTGTAAGTCTAAAGCCTTAAAGGATTTTTGGCCAAAAATACTTTTTCTCTCTGAACTAAAATTTAATGTGCCTAACTATTTAAGTACATCCAGAATAATACACAAGCACCAAGAAATGACCTCGAAAACCCATAAGTGGCGAGTAATTAGCATTGCAAAAGTAATTAAAATATTCTAAAAATCATTTGAACATTTTCTAAAAGCCATTTGAACAAGTTATAATCAAGATATCAAATTTTGGATAACAGATCCTTAAGCAGCACATTCAGGAGTACCTATACTGAAATTTTGAACAAAATCCATTTTTTGGCCGAAAATGACAAAAATTGTAAGTCTAAAGCCTTAAAGGATTTTTGGCCAAAAATACTTTTTCTCTCTGAACTAAAATTTAATGTGCCTAACTATTTAAGTACATCCAGAATAATACACAAGCACCAAGAAATGACCTCGAAAACCCATAAGTGGCGAGTAATTAGCATTGCAAAAGTAATTAAAATATTCTAAAAATCATTTGAACATTTTCTAAAAGCCATTTGAACAAGGTATAATCAAGATATCAAATTTTGGTTAACAGAGCCTTAATCAGCATGTTCAGGAGTACCTTTCCTGAGATTTTGAACAAAATCTATTTTTTGGCCAAAAATCCTTACAATTTTTGGCATTTCGTCCAAAAATAGATTTTGATCAAAATCTCAGTGATTCAAGAGAAAAAAGTATTTTTGACCAAAAACATCTTCAAGACAATAGACTTACAATTTTTTCATTTCACTAAAAATGGATTTTGTTCAAAATTCAGTATAAATTGCTACCTAAATACTTACCCAGGATCTATTAACCAAAATTTGAATCTTGATTATAACTTACAATTAAAATGACTATAAAACAAATGATTTTAGAATATTTTAATTAACCAATGTAAATTACTAACCACTTATGGGTTTTCGGTCATTCTTGTGCTTGTGTATTATTCTGGATATTGCTTAAATAGTTAGGCATTAAATTTTAGTTCAGAAAAAAGTATTTTGGCAAAATCGCTTTTAAGCATCCAAACTTACAATTTTGTCATTCACCAGACCAAATGGATTTTTGTACAAAAATTCAGTATACCTACTCCAATACCTTGGATCTGTTAACTAATTCGATATCCTTGATTAACGCTCAAATGGCTTTAGAAAATGTTCAAATGATTTTTAGAATATTTAATTACTTTTGCAATAACAATTACTCGCCACTATGGGTTTCAAAATTCATTTAGTGCTATCTCCCGTATTTACTTAAATAGTTGGGCACATTAAATTTTAGTTCAGAAAAAAAATATTTTCAACCAAAAATCCTTTAAGGCAATAAACTTACAATTTTTTCATTTAAAACAAAAAAAATGGATTTTATTCAAAATTTCGAAGTATAGGTACTCGAATTAATACCTTAAGATCGTAACCAAAATTTGATATCTTGATTATAACTTGTTCAAATGCTTTTGAAAATGTTTAAATGGTTTTTAGAATATTTTTAGTACTTTTTGCAATACTAATTAGTCGCCCACTTATGATTTTTCAAAGGTTATTTCATTGTATCATATTATTGGATGTTATTTTAATTTGGATTCAGAGAGAAAAAGTATTTTTATTGCAAAATCCTTTAAGGCAATAGACTTACAATTTTGTCATTTTCGGCCAAAAATGGATTTTGTTCAAAATTTCAGTATAGATTGCTCCTGAATGTGCTGTAGGATCTGTTAACCAAATTTGATATCTTGATTATAACTTGTTCCGATAGCTTTAGAAAATGTTCAAATGATTTTTAGAATACTTTAATTACTTTTGCAATGCTAATTACTCGCCACTTATGGGTTTTCGAGGTTATTTCTTGGTGCTTGTGGATTATTCTGGATGTACTTAAATAGTTAGGCACATTAAAATTTAGTTCGGAGAGAAAAAGTATTTTTGGCCAAAAATCCTTTAAGGCAATAGACTTACAATTTTTGTCATTTTCGGCCAAAAAATGGATTTTGTTCAAAATTTCAGTATAGGTACTCCTGAATGTGCTGCTTAAGGATCTGTTAACCAAAATTTGATATCTTGATTATAACTTGTTCAAATGGCTTTTAGAAAATGTTCAAATAATTTTTTGAATATTTTAATTACTTTTGCAATGCTAATTACTCGCCACTTATGGGTTTTCGAGGTCATTTCTTGGTGCTTGTGTATTATTCTGGATGTACTTAAATAGTTAGGCACATTAAATTTTAGTTCAGAGAGAAAAGTATTTTGGGCCAAAAATCCTTTAAGGCATAAGACTTACAATTTTTGTCATTTTCGGCCAAAAAATGGATTTTGTTCAAAATTTCAGTATAGGTACTCCTGAATGTGCTGCTTAAGGATCTGTTAACCAAAATTTGATATCTTGATTATAACTTGTTCAAATGGCTTTTAGAAAATGTTCAAATGATTTTTAGAATATTTTAATTACTTTTGCAATGCTAATTACTCGCCACTTATGGGTTTTCGAGGTCATTTCTTGGTGCTTGTGTATTATTCTGGATGTACTTAAATAGTTAGGCACATTAAATTTTAGTTCAGAGAGAAAACGTATTTTTGGCCAAAAATCCTTTAAGGCTATAGACTTACAATTTTCGTCATTTCGGCCAAAAATGGATTTTGTTCAAAATTTCAGTATAGGTACTCCTGAATGTGCTGCTTAAGGATCTGTTAACCAAAATTTGATATCTTGATTATAACTTGTTCAAATGGCTTTTAGAAAATGTTCAAATGATTTTTAGAATATTTTAATTACTTTTGCAATGCTAATTACTCGCCACTTATGGGTTTTCGAGGTCATTTCTTGGTGCTTGTGTATTATTCTGGATGTACTTAAATAGTTAGGCACATGAAATTTTAGTTCAGAGAGAAAAAGTATTTTTGGCCAAAAATCCTTTAAGGCAATAGACTTACAATTTTTGTCATTTTCGGCCAAAAATGGATTTTGTTCAAAATTTCAGTATAGGTACTCCTTAATGTGCTGCTTAAGGATCTGTTAACCAAAATTTGATATCTTGATTATAACTTGTTCAAATGGCTTTTAGAAAATGTTCAAATGGTTTTTAGAATATTTTAATTACTTTTGCAATGCTAATTACTCGCCACTTATGGGTTTTCGAGGTCATTTCTTGGTGCTTGTGTATTATTCTGGATGTACTTAAATAGATAGGCACATTAAATTTTAGTTCAGAGAGAAAAAGTATTTTTGGCCAAAAATCCTTTAAGGCAATAGACTTACAATTTTTGTCATTTTCGGCCAAAAAATGGATTTTGTTCAAAATTTCAGTATAGGTACTCCTGAATGTGCTGCTTAAGGATCTGTTAACCAAAATTTGATATCTTGATTATAACTAGTTCAAATGGCTTTTAGAAAATGTTCAAATGGTTTTTAGAATATTTTAATTACTTTTGCAATGCTAATTACTCGCCACTTATGGGTTTTCGAGGTCATTTCTTGGTGCTTGTGTATTATTCTGGATGTACTTAAATAGATAGGCACATTAAATTTTAGTTCAGAGAGAAAACGTATTTTTGGCCAAAAATCCTTTAAGGCTTTAGACTTACAATTTTTGTCATTTTCGGCCAAAAAATGGATTTTGTTCAAAATTTCAGTATAGGTACTCCTGAATGTGCTGCTTAGGTCTATGGCAAAATTTGATATCTTAGTTATACTTGTTCAAATGGCTTTTAGAAAATGTTCAAATGATTTTTAGAATACTTTAATTACTTTTTACTAATTACTCGCCGCCCATGGGTTTTGAGTTATTTCATAGTGCTTGTATGTGTATTATTCTTTGGGTGCCAAAATAGTTGGCACATTAAATTTTAGTTCAGAGAAAAAAGAAAGTATTTTTATTAAAATCTTTAGAAGGCAATAGACTTACAATTTTGTCATTTCGGCCAAAAATGGATTTTGTTCAAATTTCAGTATAGGTATCTCAGATATTCTTCTTGGATGCCGTAACCAGAGTTATCCATCTTGATTATAGCTTGTTCCAAATGGCTTTTAGAAAATGTTCAAATGATTTTTAGGGTATTTTAATTACTTTATTACTAGGTACTCTCCTTATGATTTTCAAGATTATTTCATTTGTATGTATTATTCTGGATGTACTTAAAATGGTGCATTTTATTGATTTTAAGAAAAATGTTTGGCCAAAAATCACTGGGCAATAGACTTACAATTTTTACGTCATTTTCATTAAAAATGGATTTTTGTTCAAAAAATTTCAGTATAAATTGCTCCCTATGAATGTGCTGTAAGGATCTATTGGCAAAATTATTATATTTGATTATAGCAACCGCAAATGGCTTTTAGAAAATGTTCAAATGGTTTTTAGAATATTTTAATTACTTTTTGCAATGTCACCTAATTAGTCGCCACTTATGGGTTTCGAGGTTATTTCTTGGTGCTTGTGTATTATTCTGGAGTGTACTTAAATAGTTAGAGCACATTAAATTTTTGGTTCAGAGAGAAAGAAAAAGTATTTTTGGTAAAATATTTGAGCAATAGACTTACAATTTTGTATTTTCGGCCCAGAAATGGATTTTTGTTCAAAATTTCGAGTATATAGGTACTCTGATGTGCTTAAGGATCTGTTAGCAAAATTTGATATCTTGATTATTACTTGTTCAAATGGCTTTTGAAAAATGTTCAAATGATTTGCACAGAATACTTTATTCCACTTTTGCAATGCTAATTACTCTCCTTGTGGGTTTTCGAGGTTATTTCTTGCTGCTTGTGGATTATTCTGGATGTGCAAATATTTAGGCACATTAAAATTCAGTTCAGAAAAAAATATTTAGCCAAAAAATCCTTAAGGCAATAGACTTACAATTTTGTCATTTTTGTTAAGTTTGTTATATACCTTAACTTA
>NW_024718273.1:14598992-14625919 GCF_018991925.1 Homarus americanus | reverse complement strand
TATTACTTATTCAAATGACTTGCAAAATTAATTACAATGTTCTAAAAGCCATTTGAACTAGTAATAATACAGATATCAAATTTTGGTTAACAGATCCTTAAGCAGCATATTCAGGAGTACCTTTACTGAGATTTTGAACAAAATCTATTTTTTGGCCAAAAATCCTGTAAGGGGTAAGCCTTACAATTTTTGGCATTTCGTCCAATAAATAGATTTTGATCAAAACCGCAGTATAGGTACTCCTGAACATGCTGATTAAGGATCTGTTAACCAAAATTTGAAATATGGATTATTGCTTGTTCAAATGATTTTTAAAATATTTTAATTACTTTTGCAATGCTAATTACTCGCCACTTATGGGTTTTCGAGGTCATTTCTTGGTGCTTGTGTATTATTCAGGATGTACTTAAATAGTTAGGCACATTAAATTTTAATTCAGAGAGAAAATGTATTTTTGGCCAAAAATCCTGTAAGGGGTAAACCTTACAATTTTTGGCATTTCGTCCAAAATTAGATTTTGCTGAAAATCGCAGTATGGGTACTCCTGAACATGCTGATTAAGGATCTGTCAACCAAAATTTGATATGTTGATTATAACTTGTTCAAATGGCTTTTAGAAAATGTTCAAATGATTTTTAGAATATTTTAATTACTTTTGCAATGCTAATTACTCGCCACTTATGGGTTTTCGAGGTCATTTCTTGGTGCTTGCGTACTATTCTGGGTGTATTTAAGAAGGTAGGCACATTAAATTTTAGTTCTGAGAATAAAAGTATTTTAGGCCAAAAATCCTGTAAGGGGTAAACCTTACAATTTTTGGCATTTCGTCCAAAAATTAGATTCTTTGCTGAAAATCGCAGTATAGGTACTCCCGAATGTGCTGCTTAAGCGATCTGTTAACCAAAATTTGATATCTTGATTATAACTTGTTCAAATGAAGCTTTTTAGAAAATGTTCAAAATGATTTTAGAACATTTTAATTACTTTTGCAATGCTAATTACTCGCCACTTATGGGTTTTCGAGGTCATTTCTTGGTGCTTGTGTATTATTCAGGATGTACTTAAATAGTTAGGCACATTAAATTTTAGTTCAGAGAGAAAATGTATTTTTGGCCAAAAATCCTGTAAGGGGTAAACCTTACAATTTTTGGCATTTCATCCAAAATTTGATTTTGCTGAAAATCGCAGTATGGGTACTCCTGAACATGCTGATTAAGGATCTGTCAACCAAAATTTGATATGTTGATTATAACTTGTTCAAATGTCTTTTAGAAAATGTTCAAATGATTTTTAGAATATTTTAATTACTTTTGCAATGCTAATTACTCGCCACTTATGGGTTTTCGAGGTCATTTCTTGGTGCTTGCGTATTATTCTGGGTGTATTTAAGAAGGTAGGCATACGCAAATTTTAGTTCTGAGAATAAAAGTATTTTAGGCCAAAAATCCTGTAAGGGGTAAGCCTTACAATTTTTGGCATTTCGTCCAAAATTAGATTTTGCTGATAATCGCAGTATAGGTACTCCTGAACATGCTGATTAAGGATCTGTTAACCAAAATTTGATATCTGCAATATTACTTATTCAAATGACTTGCAAAATTAATTACAATGTTCTAAAAGCCATTTGAACTAGTAATAATACAGATATCAAATTTTGGTTAACAGATCCTTAAGCAGCATATTCAGGAGTACCTTTCCTGAGATTTTGAACAAAATCTATTTTTTGGCCAAAAATCCTGTAAGGGGTAAGCCTTACAATTTTTGGCATTTCGTCCACTAAATAGATTTTGATCAAAATCGCAGTATAGGTACTCCTGAACATGCTGATTAAGGATCTGTTAACCAAAATTTGATATCTGCAATATTACTTATTCAAATGACTTGCAAAATTAATTACAATTTTCTAAAAGCCATTTGAACTAGTAATAATACAGATATCAAATTTTGGTTAACAGATCCTTAAGCAGCATATTCAGGAGTACCTTTCCTGAGATTTTGAACAAAATCTATTTTTTGGCCAAAAATCCTGTAAGGGGTAAGCCTTACAATTTTTGGCATTTCGTCCAATAAATAGATTTTGATCAAAATCGCAGTATAGGTACTCCTGAACATGCTGATTAAGGATCTGTTAACCAAAATTTGATATATGGATTATTGCTTGTTCAAATGATTTTTAGAATATTTTAATTACTTTTGCAATGCTAATTACTCGCCACTTATGGGTTTTCGAGGTCATTTCTTGGTGCTTGTGTATTATTCAGGATGTACTTAAATAGTTAGGCACATTAAATTTTAGTTCAAAGAGAAAATGTATTTTTGGCCAAAAATCCTGTAAGGGGTAAACCTTACAATTTTTGGCATTTCGTCCAAAATTAGATTTTGCTGAAAATCGCAGTATGGGTACTCATGAACATGCTGATTAAGGATCTGTCAACCAAAATTTGATATGTTGATTATAACTTGTTCAAATGGCTTTTAGAAAATGTTCAAATGATTTTTAGAATATTTTAATTACTTTTGTGCTACAATTACCTCGCCACTTATGGGTTTTCGAGGTCATTTGTGCTTGCGTATTATTCCTGTGTATTTAAGACAGTAGGCATTAAATTTCAGTTCTGAGAATAAAAGTATTTCAGGCCAAAAATCCCGTGTGTAAGCCTTACCCTTAGTATTTCGTCCAAAAATTAGATTTGCTGAAAACGTATAGGTACTCCTGAACATGCTGATTAAGGATCTGTTAACCAAAATTTGAAATATGGATTATTGCTTGTTCAAATGATTTTTAAAATATTTTAATTACTTTTGCAATGCTAATTACTCGCCACTTATGGGTTTTCGAGGTCATTTCTTGGTGCTTGTGTATTATTCTGGATGTACTTAAAGAGCTAGGCACATGAAATTCTTAGTTCAGAAAATGTATTTTTGGCCAAAAATCCTGTAAGGGGTAAACCTTACAATTTTTGGCATTTCGTCCAAAATTTGATTTTGCTGAAAATCGCAGTATGGGTACTCCTGAACATGCTGATTAAGGATCTGTCAACCAAAATTTGATATGTTGATTATAACTTGTTCAAATGGCTTTTAGAAATTTTCAAATGATTTTTAGAATATTTTAATTACTTTTGCAATGCTAATTACTCGCCACTTATGGGTTTTCGAGGTCATTTCTTGGTGCTTGCGTATTATTCTGGGTGTATTTAAGAAGGTAGGCACATTAAATTTTAGTTCTGAGAATAAAAGTATTTTAGGCCAAAAATCCTGTTAGGGGTAAACCTTACAATTTTTGGCATTTCGTCCAAAATTAGATTTTGCTGAAAATCGCAGTATAGGTACTCCTGAATATGCTGATTAAGGATCTGTTAACCAAAAATTGATATCTGCATTTTTACTTATTCAAATGAGTTGCAAATGTAATTAAAATTTTCTAAAAGCCATTTGAACAAATTCTAAAAGCCATTTGAACAAGTAATATTCCAGATATCAAATTTTGGTCAACAGGTCCTTAATCAGCATGTTCAGGAGTACCTATACTGAGATTTTGAACAAAATCGATCTTTTGGCCAAAAATCCTGTAAGGCTTAAGCCTTACGATTTTTGTCATTTTCGGCCAAAAAATAGATTTTGCTCAAAATCACAGTATAGGTACTCTTGAACATGCTGATTAAGGATCTATTAACCAAAATTTGATATTTGCATTATTACTTATTCAAATGACTTGCAAAAGTAATTAAGATTTTCTAAAAGCCATTTGAACAAGTAATATTCCAGATATCAAATTTTGGTCAACTGTTTAATATATTCAAAATACTCTAATTTTAGACAAAAACTCCTATTTTACCAAAAAATCCTGTAAGGGGTAAGCCTTACAATTTTTGGCATTTCGTCCAACAAATAGATTTTGATCAAAATCGCAGTATAGGTACTCCTGAACATGCTGATTAAGGATCTGTTAACCAAAATTTGATATATGGATTATTGCTTGTTCAAATGATTTTTAGAATATTTTAATTACTTTTGCAATGCTAATTACTCGCCACTTATGGGTTTTCGAGGTCATTTCTTGGTGCTTGTGTATTATTCAGGATGTACTTAAATAGTTAGGCACATTAAATTTTAGTTCAGAGAGAAAATGTATTTTTGGCCAAAAATCCTGTAAGGGGTAAACCTTACAATTTTTGGCATTTCGTCCAAAATTAGATTTTGCTGAAAATCGCAGTATGGGTACTCCTGAACATGCTGATTAAGGATCTGTCAACCAAAATTTGATATGTTGATTATAACTTATTCAAATGGCTTTTAGAAAATGTTCAAATGATTTTTAGAATATTTTAATTACTTTTGCAATGCTAATTACTCGCCACTTATGGGTTTTCGAGGTCATTTCTTGGTGCTTGCGTATTATTCTGGGTGTATTTAAGAAGGTAGGCACATTAAAATTTAGTTCTGAGAATAAAAGTATTTTAGGCCAAAAATCCTGTAAGGGGTAAGCCTTACAATTTTTGGCATTTCGTCCAAAATTAGATTTTGCTGAAAATCGCAGTATAGGTACTCCTGAACATGCTGATTAAGGATCTGTTAACCAAAATTTGATATCTGCAATATTACTTATTCAAATGACTTGCAAAATTAATTACAATTTTCTAAAAGCCATTTGAACAAGTAATAATCCAGATATCAAATTTTGGTTAACAGATCCTTAAACAGTGTATTCAGGAGTACCTTTCCTGAGATTTTGACCAAAATCTATTTTGTGGCCAAAAACCCTGTAAGGGGTAAGCCTTACAATTTTTGGCATTTCGGCCGAAAATAGATTTTGATCAAAATCGCAGTATAGGTACTACTGAACATGCTGATTAAGGATCTGTTAACCAAAATTTGATATATGGATTATTGCTTGTTCAAATGATTTTTAGATTATTTTAATTACTTCTGCAATGCTAATTACTCGCCACTTATGGGTTTTCGAGGTCATTTCTTGGTGCTTGTGTATTATTCTGGATGTAATTAAATAGTTTGGCACATTAAATTTTAGTTCAGAGAGAAAAAGTATTTTTGGCCAAAAATTCTTTAAGGCATAAGACTTACAATTTTTGTCATTTTCGGCCAAAAAATGGATTTTGTTCAAAATTTCAGTATAGGTACTCCTGAATGTGCTGCTTAAGGATCTGTTAACCAAAATTTGATATCTTGATTATAACTTGTTCAAATGGCTTTTAGAAAATGTTCAAATGATTTTTAGAATATTTTAATTACTTTTGCAATGCTAATTACTCGCCACTTATGGGTTTTCGAGGTCATTTCTTGGTGCTTGCGTATTATTCTGGGTGTATTTAAGAAGGTAGGCACATTAAATTTTAGTTCTGAGAGAAAAAGTATTTTAGGCCAAAAATTCTGTAAGGGGTAAGCCTTACAATTTTTGGCATTTCGTCCAAAATTAGATTTTGCTCAAAATCGCAGTATAGGTACTCCTGAACATGCTGATTAAGGATCTGTTAACGAAAATTTGATATCTGCAATATTACTTATTCAAATGACTTGCAAATTAATTACAATTTTCTAAAAGCCATTTGAACAAGTAATAATCCAGATATCAAATTTTGGTTAACAGATCCTTAAGCAGCACATTCAGGAGTACCTATACTGAGATTTTGAACAAAATCCATTTTTTGGCCGAAATTGACAAAAATTGTAAGCCTTATGCCTTAAAGGATTTTTGGCCAGAAATACGTTTTCTCTCTGAACTAAAATTTAATGTGCCTAACTATTTAAGTACATGCAGAATAGTACACAAGCACCATGAAATGACCTCGAAAACCCATAAGTGGCGAGTAATTAGCATTGTAAAAGTAATTAAAATATTCTAAAAATCATTTGAACAAGCAATAATCCATATATCAAATTTTAGTTGACAGATCCTTAATCAGCATGTTCAGGAGTACCTATACTGCGATTTTGAACAAAATCTATTTTTTGGCCGAAAATGCAAAAATTTGTAAGCCTTACCCCTAATGGGATTTTTGGCTAAAAATACTTTTTCTCTCAGAACTAAAATGTATTGTGCCTTACTACTTAAATACATCGAGAATAATACACAAGCACCAAAAAGTGACATTGAAAACCCATAAGTGGCGAGTAATTAGCATTGCAAAAGTAAATACAATTTTCTAAAAGCCATTTGAACAAGTAATAATCCAGATATAAAATTTTGGTTCACAGAGCCTTAATCAGCATGTTCAGGAGTACCTATACTGAAATTTTGAACAAAATCTATTTTTTGGCCGAAAATGCAAAAATTTGTAAGCCTTACCCCTAATGGGATTTTTGGCCAAAATACTTTTTCTCTCAGAACTAAAATTTAATGTGCCTAACTACTTAAATACATCCAGAATAATACACAAGCACCAAAAAGGAACCTTGAAAACCCATAAGTGGCGAGTAATTAGCATTGCAAAAGTAATTAACATTTTCTAAAAGCCATTTGAACACGTAATAATAATCCAGATATAAAATTTGTGTTGACATAGCCTTAATCAGCATGTTCAGGAGTACCTATACTGAGATTTTGAACCAAATCTATTTTTGGCCGAGAATGTCAAAAAAATTTTGCCTTACACCTTTGTAATTTTTCGACCAAAATATTCTTTTCTCTCAGAATTGAAATTAAAGCAGTTTAACTAATAAAGTATTTATAGAATAACACATTAACACTGAAATCGCACTTTGGAAACCCATTGTTGGGACCACCGCCCCTGAGCGGGCTTCCGTGGGGCATTGCTGCCTCTACGGAGAGTCTCTGGGGGTGCCGCTGCTCCTGGGAGGTCCCTTGGGGGCGACTCCGCCCCTGGGAGGTCCATTGGGGGCGCCTCCGACCCTGTGAGGGTCCCTAGGGGCGCCGTGGCCAATGGGAGTTCCCCTGGGGATGGTACCATTCCTAAGGAGGAGGGTCCCTGGGGGCAGCTGCCTGCCTGCCTGCCTTACATCTATACACACACACGCACACATATATATATATATATATATATATATATATATATATATATATATATATATATACACACACACACTAGCAGAAACGCCGCCCTCCGGGCGGCTCATTCGCTAGGCCACGGTAGGACACCACCCTCCAGGATGTTCCACATTGTGTCACTGTTCAGTCCCCAAAACTTTTTCTTCCATCAATAGTTCATTAACGGTGTATGTACGTTCCACCATGTTTTTTACTACAACGGTACAGCAAAGTACATATTTTTAGCTTTAAACTCTTATTTTCTTATTGTGTAATCATCACTACATATAACACCACCCATCATCACTACATATAACAACATTCATCATCACTACATATAACACCATCCATCATCACTACATATAACACCACCCATCATTACTACATATAGCACCACCCATCATCACTACATATAACACCACCCATCATTACTACATATAACATCCATCATCACTACATATAACACCATCCATCATCACTACATATAACACCATCCATCATCACTACATATAACACCACCCATCATCACTACATATAACATCATCCAGCATCACAAAAACACACACACACACAGACATACTTCTTTGTGATATATATATATATATATATATATATATATATATATATATATATATATATATATATATATATATATATATATATATATATATATATTGTGTCTTCTCTGTCTATCTATATATCTATTTTCTACCATCCTAGGAGGCGATTCAGGACAAAAATCGTCTGAGGAGGAGCTGGTGGAGATAGATGAACAAGAGGAGATGGTGGAGGAGCCGCTCCTCGTGGTGGAGGAAGAGTTGGTGATGGTGCGGGAGGCGGTGATGGAGAGGATCAGGAGAGACAAGGACGACTCGACCCGTCTCTCTGTTAAGGAGACTTTTGTGGTAGGTGGCGTGTTCTCTCTCTTTCTCTTTATACATGTCTGTCTATCTATAATTATCTCTGTCTTTCTATCTCACTTACTCTTTCTCTCTCTCTCTCTCTCTCTCTCTCTCTCGTAGTACAGGTATTGTGTCCCACAGGTACATCAGAGTGCCACGGGCCGGGTGGTGTTGGTGGGGGTGCTGGGGTCATGCCTTGGGCTTCTGGCTGGATTTCTTCTGGCTCTCCTCCTGGGTTGCTGCTACGTCCGGTGTAGGTGAGGAGAGGGAGAGAAAGAGGGGGGCTGGTGAATGAGAGAGAGGGGGATGATTAACATTTTACTTGGTTTAACTAACTCTAATTTAATTTAATCTAATCTAAATTAAACTAACCAAAATTAAAGCTGCTCTACTATTCATTCAACATAACATATCCTAACCCAAGCACTCATAACCTAACATAACTTTATCTAACATAACCTTAACTACCCTAATTTAAACATGACCTAACCTAACCCAACTTCACCCACAGCCGCGGAAGAGCTCTCGAATTTAACAAGAAGCACAACACCTACCAGAGCGCTGACGTCATAGACGGGGCCGTATGACGTCATTAGTGTCACCATGGCGACCCTCCCCTCACACTCATCTTTAGTTCAGCCCCGTCAAGCCCACCCTCACCAGCTACCAAGTTTATTATGATATTCTGAGGTGCTATATTACCTATGATGTCTTGATCGGTGTTAGTGCCGATACGTATGCCGATATTGGTGTTTTGTGGCCTTGAGTTTGTGGTTGATTTACGACTGACCGTTCGTACTCATTTGTATACTAATTTACATATATATTTACACACTTACGTATAACCACATGATTGGCACTTACATTTGTGTACTATTTTCTGTATAATATTTATAGACCGTAAATTTCCATACTAACTTCCTAGTGGTCATTCACACTCGTACATACACTAATTTACCAATGAACATACTGCACTGTTCTCTGGCCGTTTAATCAAATTCCTTTAACTTCTTAACAATCACATTTTCTTTCATAAAACAAAAACAAAGGTAAATTCTTCTAATTCACAAAGGTCTAGTGAGTGTATCGCCAGGCGTTCGAGGTAGCTTACCTGTAAATAAGCTGGGGTGTCTAATCTTCAGGTGAAATAAACTTGTACCTAAGCTAACATAATGTGAAATAATAAAGTAAACACCAAGTCGAGTTTTATCAGTGTGTGTGCTTGCGTGTGTGTGTGTGTGTGAGTGCGCGTGTGCGTGCGTGTGCTTGTGTGTGCAATGTTTGTATAAAAATAATTTTATTTATGATTCCTAGCATATAGTTATATACAGTACTGTGTAAGTGTATGCATACAGTATACTGTATATAAATTAACTATGTAATAATGTACCGCACAAAAAACTACAGTATATCTCTACCTAATCCTACAGTCCTCTTCAGCTTTACCAACCAACAAGAAGCTTTAAAAAAAATTGTTCTTCAGATTGTTATCGTGGCTGTCTGCTATCAATGATATCGTAATATTTTATCAATGAACAAAAAAACTGGTGGTCTCCTGATATACAGAATTAATCAAGTTTATTGACGTAATTAATTATATTGTATTCATGTTTGTACTTAAATGTCGTACGTAAATGAAGGAGTTATCGTAGATGTGATTATTATTACTATTACTACTTAAATTACTGCTAGATGTATGTTGTTTTAAACCAATAGTATCATATTAATATCTTTAAACCTATTTACCCATTAGTAAACCAATAGTATTCTGTGTAATTATTATCTGGCATAAATAAAATGTTCAGAGCGTGAAATAAATTTGAACCAATAAGCTCTTTTCTTTCCCTTGACGTCACGGACTCAGTGACGTCAGGTAAATTATGTGAACCTTTTCCCGGGTAGAGCGGTGACAGAGAAAGGGAGGAGAGGGGATGGTGAGAGAGAGAGAGAGAGGAGGGGTGGTGAGAGGGAGGAAGGGAGGGAGGGGAAGGGAGGGAGGGGAGGGGAGGGGGAAGGGAAAGGAGAGACAGGGATGGGCGTAAGGGGGGAGAGATGAGAGGCCAGACACAGCTCTATGGTCGAGACAAGATGAACAGTTCTAAGGAATGAATCACAATTACCAGATGGTAGATAAATAAACGTCTTTTGTTATTTTTTTTATATAAAACCAACAAAATCTCTCTTTACATTAAGTTAAAAGTCATAAGACAATAAAAAAGACAGGAAATCATTAAGAAAATCCACCTTACATACTCTCCCTTGATTCGGGACAATAAGATAATTTAGTTAATTGCGTCTCGTGTTTATATTCTACAAGATTAGTGAGTAATATTTATAAACTCTTACATACTTACTACTTACCTAATCCCCCCATACATCAAGTACAGTGCTTCTACATACATGATGCCAATATCCAAACACTACCTTATTAGGAAATCGACAATATATCACTAATGTAAAATCTATACGAATTCAGTGTTATATTGTGGATACACCGTAAATATAAAAAATAATAAATCCGTGTTATATTGTGGAGTATTATTTCACAAGCTGTATCAACATAAAACTAAAAGTCAAAGTTTCAATTGTTTTTTGCCATGAGATGAGGAACCACAGGAAACTTTTTCAATGTGAAGTGTATAGACACATTAGTTTCAGTACCTTGGTTAATGTAAACATCACACGGCGGAGTAGAGACTGAGCAAGTGCTGTGTTGCTTCCATCAGCCAACACAGACGAGGAATAACAATAGTGTACACAACCCGGAGTTATTTGTGGAGTTGTATGTTGTATAAATAATAGTTGAAACGTCTCACTTTAATACAACACCGCCATATCCCGTCAGTTATTCAGGGTTAAGCATACAAATTCCAGTCTCGTGTATGCTAGTGTTTATATATCAGTAACTACCTGTTGGAGTGTGTACTCTTGAAGATTCCAGCTCATAACTTCCAGTAGCAACTAGCCATCAATAGGCAGCTTTATTTAGTACGTGAGCTAGCTAGTCCCTTCCTTAATTCTGATCATTCAAACTAGGGCTTATTACGGGAAAGATAATCTGGTCGAGAAGGCATCATCTTGAGGTGTTCGTCTTCCTGGGATGGAGGTTGTGGAGACGATGGAGGTGATGGCTGATGTGAGACGCCCGAGTCAGCACCAGAAGGGGTTTGTGGAGACGATGGCTGATGTGAGACGCCCGAGTCAGCACCAGAAGGGGGTTGTGGAGACGATGGCTGATGTGAGACGCCCGAGTCAGCGCCAGGAGGAGGTTGTGGAGACGATGGAGGTGATGGCTGATGTGAGACGCCCGAGTCAGCACCAGAAGGGGGTTGTGGAGACGATGGCTGATGTGAGACGCCCGAGTCAGCGCCAGGAGGAGGTTGTGGAGACGATGGAGGTGATGGCTGATGTGATGTGAGTCAGCACCAGAAGGGGTTGTGGAGACGATGGCTGATGAGACGCCCGAGTCAGCGCCAGAAGAGGTTGGAGACGATGGAGGTGATGGCTGATGTGTCCCAGTCAGCACCAGGAGGGGTTTGTGGAGACGATGGCTGGTGTGAGACGCCCGAGTCAGCACCAGAAGGGGGTTGTGGAGACGATGGCTGGTGTGAGACGCCCGAGTCAGCACCAGAAGGGGGTTGTGGAGACGATGGCTGATGTGAGACGCCCGAGTCAGCACCATAAGGCTTGCTAGAGGGGCCTAAGACCTTCGTCGATTCCATCAACTTTTTCAAATCACTGACAACGTTTAATTTATCTGAGACATGAGAGATAGAGTGATCATAAGATTTCGTTGACAACTCTACCATAGCGCCGCCTGGGACAGGAGACTTCCTCTCGCTTATGGCGGGGGAGGAAGAGACAGAAGTTGTCCTGGCTGGAGTGGAGGAGGAGGAAACGGAAGGTTCTATCCAGGCTGAAGTGGAGGAGGAGGAGACGGACGGTTCTATCCCGGGTGGAGTGGAAGAGGAGGAGGAGACAGAAGGTTCTATCGCGGCCGGAGTGGAAGAGGAGGAGGAGACAGAAGGTTCTATCCCGGCTGAAGTGGAGGAGGAGGAGACAGAAGGTTCTATCGCGGCTGGAGTGGGAGAGGAGGAGAAGGAGAGAGAAGATACAGTCGTGGCTGGGGTGGAGGAGGAGACGGAAGGCCCCGTGCTGGCTGGCGTGGAAGAGGAAGAGGAAGAGGCGGCGGAAGATTTCGTCCCCACTGCAATGGAAGGATAGAAGGAAGACTAACCCAATGTAAATAACAAAAATATTGCAAATAATAATAATCAATAATAGCCATAAGTGATATAGTCTACAGTCGAGAGCACGAAATTAAAAGACCGAAATCAATCGCTATTTTAGTATTTATTTATATGTCTGTGTATACGTCTAGTCTAGTTTATAGGATCAATATTTAGTCAAACATTAAGGGTATCAGTTCATAGCCATAGCCATTTAGGACCACTTAAATATTAGAGACCCGGGTTTATTTCAACCTAACCTAACCAGAATTGTAACTTTTTTCTGACTTTTTCCTTATAACTTTTGTTTTTCCATTCACCCGTAAAACCACTCCCTCCTGTGGCTTCAAAACTCCAACAGTCTTGACCTATTGACTTTTATCTCCACCAGGTCAGGTCATTCAAGGAGCCATTGTCATGACCCAACAAGAAGTGGCAGTCATCCTTCACAACTATCATAATAAAACCTCTATTTAACGAATTATACAGAGAGGAAAGTCTTTAAAAAAACAAGTAAAAAAAAAAAAATAATATTCCATTAATTAAAACGGGATTAAATTTATCAATCCAGAATGTGAAACTAAAAACAGAAGTTAAAAATGATAACCCGAGCAATCACCTACCAGTTGTTTCCATGACCATCTCAGACACGGTATCCATAATAACTCTACTGACATGTGGGAGAGGGTCGACAGGTTCCTTGTTCTTGAGTGCTGGTACTGTAGGGGAGGAGAAGGTAGGAAAGACAGGAGATAAGTCTATTTGGTGTTACTTGGTATGTACAGTCAACTACTCAAATCCATTCCCCTCTCTTCCTGAAATCCGAAGCCAGAGATTCATGATTCGGTGAACTCGAAGCAGGAGATTGATACATTCTCCATAAATGCTTCGGATTCATGAGTCTAAATTTCGTGATTCAGGAGAAGCGACAGGACTTTAGTGGGTGACTGTACAAATCTTACGACACTTCAAACCCCCTCCACCAAGACCACTTAAAATATCCATCACAGCACATAAAATCCCCCCTCTCCCTCCATCTTGACCACTTAAGCCCCCTCACCAAACCCAAGCCCCCCCCCCTCTCCATCTCAACCCCTTAAACTCCCTGTACAAAGACCACCTACTCTCTAGGGCGAGGACAGTGGCCGCAGTGACCACCAGCAGGATCAGCGCTGATACTACGAAGCACCAGGCTATGCGCTTCTGTTTACGGAGGGTCTTCTCAAGGGCCCTTATGTCTTCAGGAGTGGTTGGCCGGGACGAGGTATTCCTCCCGCCAGACCAAGGTGTCCAAGGAAGCGGCGAAGAAATTGTGGCTGTGAAAAGAAGGTAGAGTGGGTATTGAGAAGAGGAGCAGGTGGAGGGGTAGAGAGGGGGTGGTGGAGGGGTAGAGAGGGGGTGGTGGAGGGGTAGAGAGGGAGGGGGTGGTGTAGAGACGAAGATAAAGAGGATGTTGGGGGTAGATGAAGGGAGATAGGAGGTGGATAGAAAATGGGAAGGAGGACATACAAGGAAAGGGGACATACAAGGAAAGGGGACATACAAGGGAAAGGGGGACATACAAGGAAGGACATACAAGGAAGGGACATACAAGGGGGACATACAAGGAAGGGGGAAGGGGGACATACATACAAGGAAGGGGGACATACAAGGGAAGGGGGACATACAAGGGAAGGGGGACATACAAGGGAAGGGGGACATACAAGGGAAGAGGAACATACCTGAGAACGGGGAGTTGGAAAAGTTGATCGAGTATTGAGTGGCGCTGGTCTCGTCAGGAGGGTAGTTGAGGGTCCCCACTGCCTCCTCTAAGCTCTGGCTGGCCCATCACACGCCATCAACGCCAATATATAAAGGCCAAAATAAATACACGAAAAAAAATCACGAAAACAAAAAGCAAATCATTGTCATCCCTGTGAGATACGTCAGTGGTGGCTTGTTACAACTACTACGTATTACTTGTCTTTTTTTATATACTTAATGCTTATAACTGTTGTTGTTCAAGTATGTTTGTCTCGTGTGTGTGTGTTTTGTGTCAACAGTTCCTGGGATTAAGTCAGATTCTCAAGATATGAAAGGTCAAGACAAACAAAGCCTCTGCGACTACACTTAAGAGCTTGAGATGTGCTTAATATTTCCTCCTCACCTGGCATCAGAACCCCGACATGATATAAACTGGGATGAACTATCTTCAGCGGAGCCTTGACCTAACATGGGCTGGTGTGGTCTGAGATCGAAGCCTTGACCTAACATGGTGCGGTCTGATTTGGTGTCTGAGCCTCGATCTGACGCGTTCTCGAAGTTGAGGGCGAGGGGGCGAACGAAGGGCATGAACTGTGGGCTAGAGTTAATGCTCGCCTCCTGTGAATACCTGAGGACGATACGATTCTCTGGTCAAGCTGTGTTAAAGAGGCCAAATGGTCACAGATGATCACAGTCACAGAAGCTCGAATAATCAGAAAAGCTCAGTCAGAAAGGTCACACAGTCAGAAATGGTCAGTCACAGGAACTCAGTCAGAGGTCAAATTAAAAAAAAAAAAGTCGTCCGGAAAAGATCACGGAGCCACAAATGTCAGAGCAATCACACACTCAGAATGGCAGAAATATACACTAAAAGCTCAAGGTCATTATACTGTACACGCTGCTAACACAACATCAATAGTGACCCTTTCCTCGTGGCAGTCATTAACAGCCTCACCCCACCCTGCAATCACCTTTCTATCTCTCCCTTATTTCCTTCTCTCTTCCTTTCATCCCCTAATTTACTGAACTCTCTCTCTCTCATTTCCTTCTCTCCCTTCCATCCTTTCCTCCTTCCATATACTGACCCACCCCTCTCTCCACCTCACTCCACCAACACACCCACCTCTCTCTCCACCTCACTCCACCAACACACCCACCTCTCTCTCCACCCCTCTCTCCACCTCACTCCAACACACCCACCTCTCACTCCACCAACACACCCACCTCTCTCCCTCTATCACTCGGTGCTCCTCGTTGCCAGTGGTGGTGTTCGTCAGGGGAGATGGTCGCTGCTGGTTCCGCTGCGGTTCACTCTGGCCATCAACACTGCGATTCACCAAATAAATCTCACTCGGGTCTTGTTGATTTGGCTTCTCAGAGTCAAATGTTATAGTGCTGTGGTGTTAAGGTGACTCCAGGAAAATTGAAATTCTTTATATATGAACAAATTTAAATTACAAGGACTATTTGTTATTTACTTGTTTATTACTGAACATAAACGTACGAGGGAGGTTTAGTCAATACGTGAAATACTAAATAATCTTGAAAAAAATTAAGAAAATAATAATGTGTTTTTTCCTCCATCATCATCATCCACAGCTTAACTTCACTCCCTACACCGTTCACAATGACATCAAATTCCCTATCCACCTCCACTCCACTCTAATCCACCCCAATTCCCTACAACCACCCTATTCCCTTTATCCATCCCACTCCCTATCCACCACACCCCATTCCCTATATCCACCCCATTCCCTATCCACCCACTCCCCATCCATCCCATTCCCTATCCACCTCCACTCCCTTCTTATCCACTCCCTTTATCCATCCCATTTCCGCCCTAATCCAGCCCAGGTAGTGTAGATGAGTGCTGGAGACTCACCTGTGGTCGAAGTAGGCAGGTGTGAAGAAAGGTTGATCAGGAAATGGCGCACTTTGTGACTCATCGTTGCCTTCGTTGTCGGTCGCTCCTGTCGGGGGAGGTAACGGGGGCAGTGTAGGAGGTTACTATCTACCCCAATTCACCCTAATCTCACTCAACTCACCCTAATCTCTCCCCTCTCCCACCCCACCGTCAGGCACTCAGGTACTCACTCAGAAGGTGTCTTGGTGAACCCCCAGCAGAGATCACCTTAATGGCAGGATGTTTGCTAGTGTTCCTCGGGGTGCCGTTAACTCTGGACCCTGGGGAGTGGAAGGTTGATGTCTTCTGCTGCTGCTGTTGTTGTTCCTCCTCCTCCTCCTTCGGGGTGCTCTGGGGGCGGAGGGGTGAGGTGAGGTGGTGAAGAATAAGGTGTTGTGAGAGAGAGAGAGAGACACACGAGCAGAAGACAGACAGACAGACTAATGGCAGATTGAGAGAAGCAGACATCATACAGAGAGAGAAAAATAGAGACAAAGAAAGAGAAAGATTAACTGAAAAGATCATCCATAAAGGAGAGAGACTGAGGCATTCTCTTCACTGCTTCATGGAGTCGAAAGGAAGGAAGGGAGGGATGGAGTTTTCGGTGTTTAGTTCTACCACTTATCATTGGGTAAAAAAGGAAGGGAAGGAAGTTTTCGGTGTTCAGTTCTACCGTCTAAGGGAAAGGAAATGGTTAAAGCAACACTCACAGGTGATGGGTAAATGAGGTCTATGTTTAGAGAATTGTATGAGTAATAAATAATCTTATCATGACCTCCATCCTCCCCTCCTACAGGATAATGGGTACAGTCCCTTTACTTATTTAATGGAGATACACCGAAACGTAAGTCAATGGCTTACCTACATTGCATAACACCAAAACTGTAAAGACACCTTCCCTTCAACAGTCTTCTATCCTCTCTCACCTTCAAATTCCCATGGAAGTGATTGATCGTCGAGGGAGTAACGTAGTAGGTGAATGGAGATCCGGGGCTGCGTTGTGATCCTACTGCAGACTTTGACCCGTGATTCTGAGGGGACCTAGAGCGGGTTAAGTTCGATTTAGCTGTTGTGAAGGAGTCCTCATTACTACTTCTATTGGTCGGGGTTACTGATCCACGGCTAACGTCTAGTAGTGGTACCCCCAAGTCCTTCTCAGGTGTCCCCGGGGCGGTGGTGGTGGTGGCACGGGGGTCATCGCTCTGGTTACCTTCGGGGTTCTGGGGTCTCTGGCTCCTGGGGGTGTCAGGTGGGTCCCAACTGTACAGTACGAGACAGAAGCGATGATACTGATAACATACAGGTGTGTGTGTGTGGAGGACATGGTACTAGGGGGGACAACATGGCACTAAGGAGGACAGCATGGCACTAGGGAGGACAGCATGGCACTAGGGAGGACAGCATGGCACTAGGGAGGACAGCATGGCACTAGGGAGGACAGCATGGCACTAGGGACAGCATGGCACTAGGGAGGACAACATGGCACTAGGGAGGACAACATGGCACTAGGGAGGACATGGGGGAGGACATGGCACTAGGGGAGGACAACATGGCACTAGGACAACATGGCACTAGGGAGGACAACATGGCACTAGGGGGGGGGTGGCACTACACACAACAATATGGCAACATGGCACTAGGGAGGACAACATGGCATTAGGGGAGGACAACATGGCACTAGGGGAGGCAGCATGGCACTAGGGGATAACATGGCACTAGGGAGACAACATGGCACTAGGAGGGGCATGGCACTAGGGAGGACAACATGGCACTAGGGGAGGACAACATGGCACTAGGGAGGATAACATGGCACTAGGGAGGATAACATGGCACTAGGGAGGACATGGCACATGGCATGGCACTAGGGAGGGCAGCATGGCACTAGGGAGGATAACATGGCACTAGGGAGGATAACATGGCACTAGGGAGGACAGCATGGCACTAGGGAGGATAACATGGCACTAGGGAGGATAACATGGCACTAGGGGATCAACATGCCGCTCCAGATGACATTATGGCACCCGAGGCATTAGCAGGACACCTCAGAGAATAATATGGCACCCCAGAAGTATAAAGCCAATAGATCATATGGCACCCAAGAGGATAACATGGCATCCTCAGAGATTATAGTAACCCTTAAGGACAGCATGGCACATCGTATAGTGATCAAGCCACTTACAGAGGATAATATGGCACACCCTACAATAATCATGGCACTCCCAAAGAACAACATGGCACCACAGAGGATAATATGGCACACCCTACAATAATCATGGCACTCCCAAAGAACAACATGGCACCACAGAGGACAATATAACACACCCTAGAGTGATCATGACACGCAGAGGACAGCAAGACTCAAGGCCATAACGCACCTTACATAGGAGGTACCGTTGGGTCCTGATTGGTCGGCTTGCTGGGTGAGCACCTCCGAGGGCTGGATGATGTAGCTGCTGGCAGAGCCTTGTCGACTCTGCTTCTTCCGCATATACTCTTGTACCACCTACGGGAGTCACACACAAAGAAGGCCATCAATTAAGACTGGCCATTCTATTCGATGATTCTTGTAGCGAAAAGCGTAGCGATATATTTCTTTATTCGGAGGAGCTAATAATGTAAGTGTTTAAATAGGGTGAAATAACTAGGAAAAAAGAAAGTATAGTTAGTAGGAAGTGAAAATTTATATCTTAACTACCAAATTTAATAAAAAAAATTATTCGAATATGAAATAATAAGTTTACTGGATATTAACAATTATAATTTATAGTATAGGAGAATTCAAATTAGAGCCTAATTTGCCCAGATCCTTCATAAACACGTAAAGACAAAAATATTACGACGAGGAAGAGATGTTAAGTATTATTATCGAACTACTGTATTGGGACAAAGAAATGGGCTTTACCACACTTAAAGTTTCAAAGTAAAGTAATGTAAAGTAAAGCTGTATATGGTCACCATAGTTCCAGAATCTTTTTTTTTATTTATTTTTTGACGGGAAGCTCATTAATATTTTGTTTTAATCCACAGAATGCAAATCTGGTGTCTGGGCAACGTAAAATAAATGCTTTGAATTAACTTCCTGCAAACAAGACAGAGGAGGAACCTAACCTAACCTAACTTCTGTTTAGGGTAATACAAATCGTCCACAGTCTTAATCACTTACGTTACATGAGACCCAAGACGGAACTCACCTCACTGTAGCGACGGTCTGTGCTCCTGGACACCGGCAGCGCCTTAGTCGTAGGAATTTCATGACTGCAAACACAAGGATGGCGTGAATGTTCGACGGTCGATAGTTACTCAGCTACATCCTAGATTAAGTTACTGGCTGGATAATCTATCGTATAGCTAATAGGTTTATTAAGATATGTCATTATTCAGTTATGTTACAAATATACAAGTACATCATCACTATTAATGGTGTAAATAACGGCTAATACCAGAAGTTGTTTGTTGATTTTCTTTATTTTTGCTTTACTTATTGTTTTGATTATTTTAAATATATTAAAAGATACGACAACTTTCTATTATGATTTTAAGTAGTTTATTTTTTTACTCTATCCCGCTTCACAATTCTCCCCCCGGCGCCATTTTTGTTGTTTATCTTACTGAATCCCTCTTCAAGAGACGTTTCCTAAATGATTGTGAACGCTTCCACGAATTCCTTCTATGGATATATTAGGTCAGGTTCTATTAGGTTCTATGCATTGTCGTTTCCATTTTTGTGTTTAATATCATATTAGTGAGTAGAAAAAATTCATCCAATTCGGACAATTCCTTCTGGTGGTAGCCGTTATCTAGGCCCTAATGGATGATCCAAGTTAAGTAGTGTGTTTACATCTGAGTAAAGTCTATTGTCAACTACGAACACCTTGTAAACGAGATTATTACTGCAGGTAAGAGCTACACACACACCTTAACAACGTCTTCACACATCCAACAGGTAGGCTTCACATCAAATAAACAGATATTATCAATTTTCTAATCATCAACACCAAAAATAATCTAAGACACTGGTGAACATTATAACACTGAAACACTAATTCCCGGTGACAATAACAGCATTAACGTGTATGTCGTAATAACTCCGCAATAAACACAGATTAACACTCATTTAACATACCTTTCTTTCGCAGATTTCGGTACCTCGACGTTGGACATTGTAGCATTAACTTGACGCTTAATAAATGTGTAACTCCTGTTTCTGCTACACCCACGGCGCTCTTCAGAGACACGTCCACCTTCCCTCACTTCACTCGGACAAAAGAATAAATGGATACTAAACAGAGGCAACGATCAAAACTGTTCCGAAATAGCGACCAAAACAGTACAGGAACAAGAACGAGCTATAAGTTGAGACATTTCGAACCTAAGTCAAACTTCACGGTGCAGTAATTCATTTGTAGAAGTGTTCATGATACCACAATAATCGTTAAGCATTATGAAACTCCATCAAATTGATCTAATACATAACAAACTACTGTACACTGTAAACACACCAATTTGTTTATAGTATTTGTAGCTGAAAATATAAGTATCCATGAACTTTGCTTTTCGGTGTATCGGTGAATATGAAACAATGAATCTTTACATGAACACAGTTTCCTGCATAGCGCAAAGAGGAATTCTGGGTAAAGACTAAATACAGACTCTGTACTAATGAGACTAACAGGAGAGTATTCTTGACATTAATACTGTTCCATGCTTATAAACCTCCTCTAAATGATACTCTTCTGTGCGTAATTATGCAGCATAACGATATGGATTACAGTCTTATAATTCACGTGACGCCATTGTTCTTGTAAAGTTATCAACACAATCAGTAAGATAAGATCACTGGGGCAATCACAAACAACAACGCCATCACCGCGCTGTGTTCACCTCTCCGAGCAAGTGCAGCCATGAAGGTGTTATTACCTTTAGTGTTATTAATATGTGTGGCTTACGGGGTGGTACAGGGAGACAACATCACAGGTAAGCTTCTGTCATGAGTGTATGGAGGTAAGTGCTGTCATGTGCTGGCGTAGAGGAAGATTTCGTCACTGGTTCGGAAGATTTCGTCACTAGTTCGGAGTGTGTTAAGTTTAGCGCCTTGAATTTCATAGCGAGTAACATGTCTAAATTGGATGACATATATTGAATAAATGTAGAACCTTTAATGCCTCTGTAACCGAATATAATTCTCAGATTGTGTGGCTGAATATCTTGGCTGTGAGGGTAGATTAATATTAAATTGAAAGCGTTATAATAGGCTGTTAGATACGATACGCCATCTATGGGGAAGAATTTAAGTACTATATACTGTAATAGTGCTGGGTCGTGGAGCAGAATGTACTGTAATATCATCTAATGACTTCAGATCACAAGAGTCTCCTCCCGAGGTAACGGTGGGAGGAGATTCTTCAGCTGAAACTGGAAATAATTACATTAAAACATTTTGCTACACAATGCTAAGTGAATACTGGCGGTAATGATGACCATACTACGTAAATGCCTTGATAAATAGACCACATATAAATGTATCTTATTGTATTCTATTGTCTAGTAATTTTTAGGGAAAAGTTACGACATTATAGTTTGTTGGGAACTATACCATGTTGGTTGTATTTTTGTAACAATAATCGAAGTATGTAAAGTCTGGCTACATGAAATTCCAAGTGTTGGATGTCTGAACGGCTGTGGTGTAAGTGCTCTCATAATCAACCTGTGTCAGCTATTCCACCAAGTGAAAATAATCATAATCTAATCAAAATGAAAAAAAAAACAAATAAGCTAAGCTGGTCTCGCCTCCTCTCTCATAAATTACGGTGCTAGTCAGTATTATAACCCGGGTACAGTAGAATAATTTGGAGGGTAAAGATACGCTTCACTGAGGGGTGATGTCAACATGTACTGTACTTTCAGTGTTTTGTGGATCAGGAAGACCTAGAAAAATATTTACAGGTGGTTGTTACAGGACATAAACAAAAGTTGATTAATTATCTTGTGGTTCGTTGGCTTGACTACCTAGCAAGAGTAGTTACTAAATTATAACTGAGTAGGTTAAGAGGGGCGCATGCGTCAGAGGAACGAGTGGGATCCGCGTGTGGCGCTCAGTTGTGATTATCAATGGATAAGGTTATCTTTCTTTATCTAAATGTTAGTGGAAACCTAGAGTCACGTCTCGCATGACAGCCACTTGTAAATACTTTTTTAAGTGAGCTCAACTAGACTTATATACCACGTCGACGCTCCCAAATGTATTCAGTACCTGGAGAGTATATACGAGGCTTCTAATTACTCATTCCTCAAATTATTCCTATGATTACTTTTCTTTGTTTTCCCACACTGAGACAGATTTTATTCATAATATTACTAAATCTGAATCAAAATGGTGCCATTCTAATGAAAATAGATCCTGTCTCATCATAATTACCCCTTTCTATCATACAACAGAAAGGAGATGTTTTCATTTCTTTCTCTTGTTTCATCAGTTAACAAGATCTCTCTTCCCCAGGTCCCAATGCGGAAGTAACATCAGCGGACGAGCCCTCCCAGCAACAAACCCTCACTAAGAAACTGAAAGAGCTGAGACAGACAAAAATTAAGGCTAAAAAAAATGACCAACCAGAGAGCGGAGATGAGCCCGTACATACACCACCTTTAGCAGGGGTTAAGGTCAAGCCCGAGGTAACGAAGGATGAACCTGAATCTCCTGCTGTATCAGATACTGTTGAACCTGAAGCAGAATCACCATCTGCTGAAGAACCTGAAACCCCAGAGGCTACCGAAAGGCCAATTCCAAAGCCAACGCCAAAGGCTACCGAAAAGCCAACTCCAAAACCAACTCCAAACTTAACGCCAAAGGCTACCGAAAAGCCAATGCCAAAGGCCACCAAAAAGCCAACTCCAAAGCCAACTCCAAAGGCTACCGAAAAGCCAACTCCAAAGGCTACCGAAAAGCCAATGCCAAAGGCCACCAAAAAGCCAACTCCAAAGGCTACCGAAAAGCCAACTCCAAAGGCTACCGAAAAGCCAACTCCAAAGGCTACCGAAAAGCCAACTCCAAAGCCAACGCCAAAGGCTACCGAAAAGCCAACCCCAAAGGCAACGCCAAAACCAACTCCAAAGCCAACGCCAAAGGCAACGCCAAAACCAACACCAAAGGCAACGCCAAAACCAACTCCAAAGCCAACGCCAAAACCAACACCAAAGGCAACCCCAAAGGCAACGCCAAACCCAACTCCAAAGCCAACGCCAAAACCAACTCCAAAGCCAACCCCAAAGGCAACGCCAAAACCAACTCCAAAGCCAACGCCAAAACCAACACCAAAGGCAACCCCAAAGGCAACGCCAAAACCAACTCCAAAGCCAACGCCAAAACCAACTCCAAAGCCAACCCCAAAGGCAACGCCAAAACCAACTCCAAAGCCAACGCCAAAACCAACCCCAAAAGCCACTCAGAAACCAACTCCCAAAAAGCTAGAACCGGCAAAACAACCTCTGCCTCCCGGTGCAATATTTCACGCACACAACAGGAAACCTGAAGCTACCGTAGCTACGCTGACGAAGGCTGTAACAGAGAGCAAGCAGAACCAACACCTCGACACTGTTCAGAATCAATTCCCAGCGAGGTAGAACTTTTCTTCGTTAGCTCTTATCTGCTTATTGTTTTATATAGTAATAAATAATGATCAAAGCCGTGTGTGTGTGTGGTTGTTTGTGTACAATGCAAATATACACACATTCTCTTGTTCCTGGCAATAAATTCTTATAGGTTATTATCATTATTTAAGGGTGACTTGTCTAATTACTTCCCGTGATTTTCTTTCTGGACGAGAACGCCATAAATAGCCTAGTAACTTCTCTCTTTATATTACAGGGCTGCCAACATACACTCAGGCGGGAATTCTCTGTCGACCCACACCAAGGTTATCCTCGTATCGTTGTCCATCATCACTATTGCTCTCACCGTCACCGTTATTGGCGTCTGGTTCAGGAGAATAAAGTAATTATTTCAGTTGTTGGAAGAGATTTCACCTTAAGTTAATAATAATAATAATAATAATAATAATAATAATAATAATAATAAACTAGTTAACGTTAATCTGAACTCAATTTCTCAGGAATTTAGCAAAGTGACATTAAACAAAGTAACCTAGCATAGAATAACTTAGCTTAAATTAACCTAAACTAATTTAACTTAACTTAAAGTATTCTAAAGTGATTTAACATTGGCTAACCTTCAGTGCCCTAAACTGCATTTTAACCTAACTAAACGAAATACGAACTAATATAATCTAGCCAATCCTAAAGTCCACAGTCGTCCACTCTCAACGTTCTTAGGCAGTTTTTACCAAGCCTCCATCCCAGACTCTGCCTTCCCCTGGTCCTCCTACCCTTAACTTTGTCCATTAGTGGATGAGTGGAACAAGTTACCAAACATCATCATTAACTCTAACACGCTGGGTAGCTTCAAATATAGGTTGGACGTATATATGAGCAATAGGGGTTGGGTGTAAACGGGACTGCCCAGTATGGGCCAATACGCCCGATGCAGTTTCCTCCATTCTTATGTCCTTATTAATATTTCTGTTATTATCCCCTCATCCCTAATTATATGATCAAAGTATCTAATTACGTTTTCTGTACACTTCAAGTATTTCTCTAGCTTTCCTGTTAATGTAACTTATTTTTAGCATTCGCCTATAACACCACCTGTCCCCTTTTATTAAGTCTTTTAGTTTACTCAATGCTGTTTTTGCTTGACCTATTCTTGTTATGATTAATTTCACACATCTACCATCCCAGTTGATGTTATTTCCTAAATACACACAATTTTCCACTTGTTTTAGTTCCCCGTTGCCTACCATAATTTTTATTTTAGGATTTATTTATCATCTAACCATACTCTAACCTCACCTAACCATACTCTAACCTCATCTAACCATAACTCTAACCTCACCTAACCATACTCTAACCTCACCTAACCATAACTCTAACCTCATCTAACCATAACTCTAACCTCACCTAACCATACTCTAACCTCACCTAACCTTACCCCTAATCTCTCCTAACCTTATCCCTGTATCCCCTAACCTTACCCTAATCTTCCTTATCCTTACCTTAAACTCATCTTTGTGTCTGTATTACTCTGGCTAAAGTATAAATAAGAATGTCTCAATATGTGTCTGTACCGGCAGCCTGTACACCGCGCGGTACGGGAGACACACACTGCTGGAGGAGAACGACGAAGAATTTGGCGTCTTCAACCGACTCACTTACAACTCATATGATGACAACTCCTACGAGTCATGGAAGAATCACACCTACTGAACCCCCGGGCATGTTTACCAAGTCTGACATCATAATAGCACCATAGATATTTACGTCATATGGAAAGATTTGGTTAGGTTGCAGGAGTAGCCAGAGTTATTACTTCACAATGCAGTACGCGACTTGGCCAATCAGATTGAAGTATTTGTTTATGTTAATGAGTGAAGCTTCTTTTAATTGTTCATGGCTTTGGAAGGTTCATACCCGCCATATACAAGTGAAGAAAGTCAAACAGATAACTCGACCAGTGATACCAACTTCCAAAATTCATAAAGTGAAGCATTTTATTTATTCAGATGTCGACAAATATTAGGAAAGAAGCAAAAATCCAAAATGCCTAACTACAGACAAGATATATCACCATAGTCTTAGATTTTATCATCAGAAAGTGTTTCAAACATACACTTTCAACATCAATAGTAAAACAAGATTAATTTACAAAGTACTGTACATAAAAACACAGAGAAAAAAGTCTTCCAAGTCACTACGCACTAAGGCTATACGTTTAAGTGTTGATATGTGAACTAGTTAAGTAAGTAATGTTAATTTGTATCTACAGTATATGTATTTTTCGTCAGTTTTCTACATCACTATCCAGTAAATGAGATGCACAAGTTTATCCCCAAAATATACAAATGTACAGAACATAACCAATATAAAACTGTATCAAGTCTCAGTTACAAAGGTAACAGGATACTCAGGACAGCAACAAATGGAAATTACAAATACTCAATACCGGAAATATGTGAACCAAAATATACGCGAAGACTATTTATCCGTGATGTAAACAAAAGATGTGGTATGAACTTGGTTTTGAGAAATATGAATGTGGGACAGTGTAGAAAAGTATTAAAACCGTTTGGCAATGAAAAAAAGATAATGGGAAATTTAAAAACATCTAATATACTATAGGACTAGCCGTCTGTCTGTCTGTTCTGGGCAACCGAAACGGCACAATCATTTTTCATCAAACTTGGTGGAAAAATCGCAAAAAAATCGTAGATTGGAACAAACCTGGTCCCATGTCGATGGTTTCTTTAGGAAGGCATTAATTAACCATTTTATTTCCGATGGAAAACGATGCAAGTCTACGGACTTGGCGCACCCTCATTCGCTGTACGCTGTCACGAGCGTTATAACTTTCACAAGGGCACGTAGGGCCCGCGATCACTTGTCTTATTCTATACACAACCCCACGTTCACATCCAAGACAGAATGGTAAAAAAAATTAATTTGATGAAACTGTATCCTAACTACAATGTAAAAAAAGGATAACTATTAGAAATTCATATAAAATTGAAGGTGTTATAAATAATAAATAATGGAGAATTGGTGTGGCTGACTGCTTTCCGAGCGAGTCACTTCTGGAGTTCAAAATTGGTACAAAACTGTTTGGGGGGAACTTTTGTGTGTTTGTGTAAATAGGACGTTTAGAGGGTGTGTGTGTGTGTGTGTGTGTACCTTTTAATCTTTATGTGGGATGGGGAGACTAACCTAATCTAACCAAACCCACCTAAGTTTTTTGCATGTTAAAGTTGAATGATTTGAAGCTGATATGGCAAGGATTTTTGGTCCCATAAACACCTTCTAAACTTTTTTATAAAATTTCCGAGACAGTATCGTACCCAATCAGAATGCTCTGCAAGCTTTGAAATAAACCAAAGCGACTTCACTGCTTGAGGTTTGCACGACTTATAAGTTGTCATTTTATATAGTGTACACAATACAACCGAATACAAATATCTATACCTGTACAGCTTATGCAACTTCATGCAGTACATTAGTTAGTGTTTTAAATTTTACTGAATTTTTTCCGTTTTTTAGTCATC